>NW_020523410.1:0-33617 GCF_003368295.1 Carassius auratus | reverse complement strand
TTTTCTCCCTCATTTGTTGGCTGTTATAAGCAACTGAGATGACAAGTCCATGAGTAGAATTTCCTCTCAGACACGCGGGGCTTTCTCCCCCTCTCCCCCTGCTCTCTTTCTGTCCTCTGTGCGCCTATACCGCAGTGTCAGTGCCCAGTATTGTGAGGATATGATCTGTGCTGCGATGGCCCTGCATGCCCTCACTCTCCCCAGCTGATTCACACGCCATCACTCCTCGCCAAGCTCCGCCTGGATCCAGTATTTCAACGCACGGATGCCTGAATGCACTTTCTTGGGGGAACTTCTCAAGCAAACTCTTGTTTTCCCAGCGAGTTTATCTTGTTGGGTTGCTTTACATCACTTTTGACTGCAGGAGTCACGTTGACCGATGCCATTCTTGTGAAATTCTTACTCATGTTTTAACATTTCTGATGGAGTACAATGTTACCCTCCCTCTTTTGTTTCCATTGTGCAATCATTAGTGAAACAAAACTCTCCAGGCAGACGGTGTGTCTCCCCTTTCAATAATATCTGGCTGTAATGTGAACGAGCGAGTATACAGTGTACCTAACAAACTCTAAAGTCGTCTTCTGGGGAGAGTGTTCATATTGTATATTTGTTTAAAATAAAGATTTAAAATGCATCAGAAATGAACTAAATCGATGGCAGTGTACGTTCGATCAAGATTCTCTGCGCTTTTAAAGGAGTTTCTGGCCTGTGTACAAGGAGCCTTGGGGCTCCGGGGCCTCAGAGTTGAACTTCAGGGAGTAGTGTGTGTTTACACGTCACCTCTGCACACTTTGTGTTTCCATTTGTATTAGAAAATCTGTCTGTTGATCACAGGAACGTTTTTGGGTGCTCTTTATTCTGAATCCTCCATTCGTGCGAATGTCAGAAGGTGCAGCAGAAGAGCTATAAAAGGCACAGAAAAAGAGGCAAATGTTTTCTATTTTGGATCCTCCCATAGGTCATGATCATATTTTGTAACACACAGATGATCCATTTTGTTTTTTTTTAATACCTTTGGGTGAGGGCTGTTTGAATTTGGTTGGCATTACTCATAACTGTGTCATACCTGCCACTGATATAGATTACACATCTTATTTTTTATTTTATCCTAGATTGAAACTTGTCCTACTGACTGAATTTAGGGGATATGTAAGTAATACTGATATATCAGAAATATTAGATTGAAATGCAAACTTATTTTCTAAATAATGGAGGTTCAACCTCTGGTCAAACACTGTGCCATCCCACAGCTGCCATGCCCGGTCACTACTGCGTTGTCTCCTCTCCTGTTGACAGGCTATGAAAAAGTGATGGATATTTCAGTTCTGATGGACCTGGACACTCCTATCGCAAACACTACAAAGAAACACAACAGGGAGCGATAGAGAGGGGCTGGTCTACAGGGAAGGGCTACATTTCTTGTAAAGACATCAGTATTCATTTGCGGTGGTTGAAACGGCACACTAATGTATTGCGTACTGAATTTCTTTTGAAAAGTAGCGTGCTAGCGTGCCGTTCTCACACAACCATTGTCCTCTGGCTCAGCATCACCACTATAACTCATATGTAACCTGTATCAAAATGTATAGATCGTGTACATGTTATTGAATGTCTAAAAAAGATTAATACAAAAGTTAAAATAACAGAATAAATGGCTTGAAATTGTGTTAAAAGTATTCATGAATCAGAGAAAACAATATCTAGAGATAAATGAAACTATTTTTTTTTTTTTTTCCTGTTCTGTAATTACTGTTGTGTTGGAGAAACACTGGTCAGAGGATCCGCTGTAATAAAAGTACATTTAGTACAACATCACGAGTTTTTATTTTATGATACTTTTTTATTTATAAGTATTTATATTTTATATATTATGGATGGTTGCATACAAGCCGTTTGTTTCAGCTTGGGTTATAGATCTTAATTTTAAACTGAAAATGTTCTTTACAGTATTGATTCTTATATATGACAATTTGATGTTTTTTGCTTTCAGCTGTCCATGCATTTTTTTTAAAGTTTTTGATACTGACCATCAGTAAAAAAAAAAAAAAATTCAAAAAAGGTTAAACAGTTTAAACTCGGCAATTGTTGAGAAAAAAAAGTCAAAACTTTGAGATGAAAAACTTGCAATCCCCCCTTTATATCTCTATTCAGAGATTATTTTTTATTTATTCATCTATCACTATTTCACAGCAGAAGGCAGTTTAATAACACTGATATAACAACATTTACAGAGTTTGAAGACTCCACATCTGATACATCTGTTACAACCATACTAAATTTACCTGTTTTTTTTTTTTTTTTTTTTTTTTTTTTTTTTTTACATCTTTGATAATTAATATTGTTTAAATGCACTATTATTAATGCATTATTAAGCTCTATATCAGGAATTATGATAAAAACAAATGTAAATATGTTTGTGCTACATTGTGTACAGAAGGAAACACAATGACTCATTTTGAAAAGAAGCTAAATAGGTCATATGATAAAACTACTGCATTAAAAGAACCATAACAAAATAAATTAATAAATAAACTTTTTGTTGGGTCTTGTTAACGCAACTAAGCCATTTTAGATTCACATGCTTTCACTTAAATTACTAATTTAATTTTTTACTCAAGTCTCACTTTACTGGGACATTTAGCTTTTTTTCATATTTTATTTATGATAAACAACTTACAACAATTTTCAATAACATTTTGTACTAATAAATAATACACTTCCTAGTTAACAAGTTGGCAGATGACGTCAAGGAGTTCTAAAGGTCGATAACGAGTTTCGATCCATGCGAGCCACCGTAGATGTGTGTGTGTGTATCCCCTGAAGGCTCATGAACACTCCTCACATTATTATGTGTATGAAGTTTACGTGATCTCAGGCTGTACAGACCATTATAAACAGAAGACGTGTGCGTAAATGGAAGGTGTACCTAAGGTTACAGCTCGCGATATTTCGATTCAGGGGACTGATGACTTTTAACTTGTCAAAAGAAAAACTTCAGATGTTGTTTATATAAGGACCCAAGACCTCAAACCATATCCGACGGCTCTATTCTGCTTTATTACAAATTGCGATGCCGTTCTCTATAACTTGGTTTCGTATTTCTAAGTAAACAAAACTAACTTTCCAACAGTGAAGGTGTGGATCGTGGAGCTCAGCATGGATCATCAGACGCGTTTGAACACAGACTTTTACGTTTATAAAGTCGTGCAGGGTGTTGGGATTATGTGGCGGAGATTTAGTAAACCTTACCGTACTGAATGTATTTGACTGCACTCGGATGAAGTCATGGGCCGTCGAGTGATCATCCTGTCTGGACTGATTTGTCTCTGTATGACACGGTGTTGTCCTTCCAGCCTGACACACTGCGACAATGGCAAGGTAGACATTATTAGACTTTTGTTCAGTTCACTCTGAACAACTCAGCATGCACGTTTAATCAAATTATAACCATAATAATAATTGACATGACAAGCAGGGACAGCTGTAATCCTGCTAAGTTACTAAATCATCTAAAACTGCATGAAACATTTCCCATTCATGTAATTATTTTGAAATACTAAATGAAATCATCAATATTTACTTGAATATTAATAATAAAAAATCTATTTATATTAATATTTACTCAAATTTTAGGCCTACATTTATTTATAATATTCTCATGTCTGCATTTTTAACCGTAATTGTTAGGACTATGGTGTTAAAAAAAATCTATGTCATAACCAGTGTCATAACCTACCTTGTATCATATACAATTATTTCAGACAAATCTGGTCACAGACCTACCAGGACCTGACGAGCTTTTGTGTCAAGAGCTTTGGCCACAGTCACAGACGGTAAAATATATTTTATTGGACAAAACCAAATGCACACTGCTGATAAAAACATAGCTGACAGATGTTCCGTTTTATTGCAGAATATGCCTGATATTGACACAAAACATACTATAAAGGTAAATTAATTTCAAAGAGGTCATTAATTCTCAAGTAAGACCATGTAATGACCAAATAAACTATGTATTATAGATTGCATGCTGTTTGTCCATCATATCAACGGATTAGAGTAACGAAAAAACTATTAATAAAAGTATCTTTTAACTTGGCTTTCTGTCCTGTGCAGGCTGCTGGTCACATCTGTATGGAGACACCCATAATATACAATGACCGCATACCCACCCAGTAAGCACTGACGCACGCTCCGATCTCTTATCTGTGATTCCTTATCTGCTTCCAGTTCCGATTCCTCTGAACTATCCTGGTTCATTAACAGCTCCATTAACAGTTCTCTGGGCTTTTTAAGTCTCAGAATAAATGTGTGTGCTTGAATCGACGAATTAGAGTCATTTGTTCGAAATTCGAACTGCACTTTGATCGTATGTTTCTGATTCACTAAAAAGAAGCAATTCATAATAGTCATTCGTTCGAAATTCGAACTACGTTTGATTCGCTAAAAAGAACGACTCACATAAGTCATTTTCTCAAACTGGACTGATACAGTAGTACTGTAGTAAGTAACTACTTCTAGAAATTGTAAAGGTTTTGGCACTGTATTCTGTCCGCTTTGGCATAAGAATGCACGTGCGCCAACACTTAACAGAAACAAACGTTATTCGATAATAATGTCTAACCCTGTTTAAATGTGTAGTTTATCATTTTACATAGCTGTGTTCGTTAAAGTAACTTACTATTTTTTCAGTGGTCCTTACCGGCCTGTTGAGGCAGAGAGTGGAGAGTATCTTTACTGCCCTCCTCAGCGATGGCTACACAACCTCAAAGTAATGCACAGTCACAGCATTTCTATAGCTAAAGCTGTTACTGAATATAACTTGATAAGCTCTGCACGTGTTGTTTGTGACAGAATGGAGCGCTGGTGTTTCTGTATCACCCGTGTGTCTCAGCGGAAGCTCGCAGGAGTTTGACGGGGCTGGCTCGCTCGTGTCTGTCTCATTACATCCTCACACCTCACCCCTGGCTCAGCCAACACAGGGTGAGTCATTCGCTGTCACCGTTCACCACAACGACTGTGTAACACAGGTGTCTACATTAAACACTGGATGACTGTCTGTTCACAGTAGTTGTGGAAAGAGAAGGGAACTGACATCAAACAACTATTAATGACATTAATAACATATTTCTTTTGTTATCGTTTTAACAAAATTACTGTATTTAAAACTATAATTTATTACTGTGACAGCAAGGTTATTTAAACATTATTGTACTGTGTGTAGACTAATTAGTTAACAACACCTAATGCATAAACTACCAGTAGCAAATTGAGCCGTTCTATAAAATGTTATTTATCTGTCTGTTTATCTAAAAAGCACCATTTCTGACAAATTTCTCATGTCTGTTATCTTTCTGAAAGCCTTTAGCAGTGGTCTCGTGGGGTCGCTCACTAGAGATGTCTCGCGTCACGCTGGGGGTTTGTGATTGGTTGTTTGCCATTTCCTCCGATATTAGTCTGACTAATACAAGCCAAAGAGCAAAGTACAATCTATATTTGACAAAACCAGCTCCTATGGACAAACCGGAGAACACCAGTCAAGAGATGTCCAAAGTGGAGAGACTAAAGGTGAAGAAACTGCATTACATTGACCAATAAATCAATCGAGATTTGTATGATAATGCTGTCGATTTATGTATATACAAATACAAATAATATCCTTCTATGCCAAATTTCACTTTCATCTGTTAGTTCCTTAAAAACTGCTGCATGGAGACTCTCAGTCTCATCGAGGTACAGAGGACCAGAGGGAGAACCAGGAAGAGCAGGATGGTCGTCAAACAATCCCTGGTGGAACTGAAAGATGACGTCAAACCAGAATCTGCTAAACTGAACCTTACAGACACACTACTACAAAATCATACAAAAAAGATGGCCTCCTTCTCAGTGCTAACTGTTACACAATCTCTCAGTTCTGCAAAGGACAATTCAAAGACAACCGAGAAGCAGTTGCCACAAAATAATGTGACTGAAAGACATGAATCCCAAACAGACAGAAAGAAACCTATGACAGAAAGTAAGAAGCATCGCATTAAGACTGACACAAAAGCTCAGAGGTCAGGATCTGAATGCGGGGAGCTTGGACAGTGTGGAATCTCAGACTCCCCAAAGTCTCCTCATTTAGGAGGGCCGCTGAGGGGCGAGAGGATACCCATACAACGTACAGATGAGGCCGTGTGGGCAGCAGGCGCTTTGGGATTCCTCTTAGTGCTTCTCACCCTGTCTGTGCTCCATACACGCCTCTATCGTCACTGGAGATCTTCAACCAGTCTCTACTGGCGTGACGACCAGCAAGACTATGAGAGTGTGGGGTGGTAAGTACAACACTGTGTACATGTTGCACAAAACCGTTAAATCTGTCACTTTCCCATAGATGGAGACTTATGAGAGGTGTCGATTGTGTTCCAGACATCATCCGGCGGAGGCTTAGGATGGTTGGCCGGAGGAAGAGGAGGACTAGCCAGAACAGAAGACGGGAATGTCCACTTTTGTCTAACTCCAGCGATGAGGAGAACTCTGACTAATGGACAGGACTGGTGAAGATACAAGAAATCATACAAACTGTTGGAATAGTTGGCACTCATGAAGTAAATACGGACCTTTTTATGAAGCTAAGGATAGCTTTTGCCCACATTCAGACAATACTTCAAAAAGACAGTTTGTCTCTGGTATCTCATATAGTGACAGTTAAGTGATAAAGGTTAATCATTTTATTTCTGCAGTTTTCTAACATTTAGTTTCAACATTTACACATTGTGTATCTTGTGTGTTGCATTGTCTATTGTTGTTATAGCTTACTGGTAAATTATAGCCGCGATGAAATGGAAGTAGTGACAAATAATATTTTTCATATTGTGATGTACATCAAAGTGCAATGCATTATCAAAAAAAAACTAGGGTAGGTACTTTATTATATCCATCAATAGTTTATTAGATTTTGACATATGTGCATTGCATTCAAAAGTGAAGGCAGAAAGGCATATGTCACCAGAAGGACTAGTTTGGACTTTTTTTTTTTTTCTTTTTTTTTTTTTATGAAACATGTTTATGAATTAAGTGCTGCACAATAGGATCACTAGCATGCATTTAGGAAATCGATGATAGTGAATTTCCATTTCATTCTGACTTACATGAAGGAATGTGGAATGTTTTGATCACATTACAGCATTTGTTTCCTGCTTAGATATACATTTGTCCCACTGTGCATTTCTAAAATGCAGTGATCATTTACTCACCCTCATGTTGTTCCAAACCTGTATGATTTTTCTTCTGTGGAACACAAAATACGAAATTTTTAAGAATGTCAGAACCCATATTTTAGTGACTATTTATTACATTTCCGAAAATATCTTATTTTATTGTTTTATGAAGGAAAAAAAGTCAAATAGGGGGTGTTTTTTTTTTGGGTGAACTTAATTTCCTTGCAGTTAATAGCCTCTTATGATGAGCACGGATGAATATGACGCATACGGTATTTTACTCTATAGCCCCGTCTGTTGGTGAGAATGACTGTGCTTTACGTGTCACGTGACTAGACACAAGGAGATGGCAGTAGAGAGCTCTCCAGTACCACTGGCACTCTGTGAATAGTTTAAATTATGTAACTCTGCTGGAAGTTGAGCAAATGCTTTTTCATGTGTAGCATACTAATTATATTGTTCAGATCCGTACTAAAATAGTGGAGAAGAAAATAAAGACATTAACTCAGATCCTGTTTGGGCTATAAACTACATATTTTGTATTAATAACCATTGTTTGAGGTTAAAGGTGTAGGCCAAAAATTAGTTCAATGTAATAAATCTGCTAATTTGGTGTTGTGGTAATTGTATTTAATGTTTTTATTTACTTAATTTTTTCTTGGTCTCGTTTTCCCTTGAATGCTCTGCCGATTACTGTCTGAAATCGAATTAAGTGGCCTTACAAAACAGTATGAAAACAAAGCAGAACCTTGAATCAGAAGTTTTCATACATATTTTCACGCTTTTAAGTGAGATTCTAATGAAACTGAAAAAACACGTTTTGTCTAGAAAAATTTCTAATCTGCATTTATGACAAAAGGAGACTTATATTTAAGTCATTATTAAGCTAAAATAATATAATAGCATTTAGTATTTATAGTATTTCATATGTGTTAATTTTTGTGTATTTCAAGATCACACTGAAGTCACGTTACTCCAGGTTCCAATCATTTGTCACTGAAGGATTAAGGCAAAATAACCCTCATTTTTAGCAAACATCCTCATCCTATGTCCTCCTCACCCCTCCACATATTAGATCTCCTAGCGGTTTTTCTGAATCCTAAACAATGCATTTTCTGTTCAACAGAATTAACCATATGATTGCCTCAATGATAACCAGGGTCATCTTTTGCAAGTGTGAGTGGTTGCGAGTTGTGCAATGGAAGTCATTTGAAGGAAAAATAAGGAATGCGGTGCAATCTGTGGATCATTGGCTTTCGGCTGTGCATTATGAAACCAATGCAGAAAACAAGAGATGCCATAGAAACATATGAAGCGAGCTGTTAAAGATGTATATGTGCTACATATTTGCTAATTAAACCTTTCAATCCGGTATGTGAACTAGCAGTGTCGCTGTGAATGCTCCTATCGGCTCAATCTAAAGAGGTTGCATTTCCAGCGATGAATGATAATTTAAGCATTAGATCTGTTCAAACATGAAGCTTGTGATATCTTGGAAAAGCAGAACTTTCTGTTGAAATTGAATTGGCTATTTCCTTCTTGCTCTAAGGCACCCTGGCAGGGCTCTTGGCAGCCATGTGAGGTTCAATGTGTCCAAGAAGGGAAATACTGTTGCATGTTTCAGGACGTGTTTTTTCTTTTTCCTTTTTTTTTTCGGCCTGTATGTTTGATGAACGTGAGAAAGAAAAAGCTTTCCACCCTGTTAGACAGTCACTTGTTTGTCTGGAGTCTGCTAATGTTGTATTTTATGTGCTACAAGCGGAGCCCAATTGTACAAGGAATTTTATTTTATCTATTCTCCTCACCGCAAACAATTTTACAATTAGCCACTTTAGCATTTTATGGCAGAAAGGCAGTGGGGCCACAATTATATCTGTTTTAAACATGTCTTTTAAACATGTAACTTACAATTACATGTTTCTTTAAATACTGTCCTCCTACTCATTCACGTTACCCGTTTTAGCACTATACACCAAAAAGTATTTATAGAGGGTTTTATGCTAAGTCTGCTTTACTGGAATCCAACACTGTCGATAGTCGAGACATGGTCATGTTCTCATAAAACAAATTAGAAATTGATAGAAAATGTAAGCTTATAACTATGGAAACATTACTAATACCTGCATATATCACTATATGTAAGATATAATATATTATGAACGCCTGTTCTGCACCAGAATAAAAAAAATACTGGGGACTAGTGACTGTGACTTTTTATTCTTTATTATGTGTTCTTTATATTTTTTTATTCTGTTGTAGAAACAGACTTCCGTAATATACAGTTGATCCTCATCGCAAATGTAATTTTGCTGTAATAACTGACAGACTGTACATTGTTACTGATGGACATTAAATATCGAATTTTGGGTTTAAGTTATGTTTTATATTCTTAACTGTGTAATTAAAAATTCTGCTAAGAAAAAAAAAGTCCATTACAATGTACAAAAGCAATGAGATGGAACCAATAATATTACAATTTATCCTATTAAAAAATAATAATAATTAATACTAAAATATTAATGAATACAGTGGACTCACTAATTGGTCTCAAAACTGTGCAAGCAATAAAATGCCAGTGATGATGTATAACATTATTGCAATTAACAGTACTAATGAAGCAATTTTCCCTCTGTTTAAGAGCATTTGCAAAAGGCTAAAACTTCAATCTTTAAAATAGTAGGGATTGTATTATTATTGTTCATAAACTATTGAATCTACAGATTTTCCTAAAAAACTCTTTCATAACAATATTTTCACAACTAGACTTGCAGTATTCTGCCAAATTCTCAAGGAAAGGCAAGGAAAACAAACAACGGTGCATTCATTTATAAATGCTGCAGATCACCAGATACAACACTCCACAGTGCAAAACATTGCTTACATTAGAGCTATTTGAGGATGGAGGGGGGAGGGGGAGGGGAATGCTTTCTTTAAAAGTCTAATTCTATTCTCTCCACCACACGGGTATCCCTAATGGAAGAGGCATTTCATTGGGTATGAAATACTGTAGGAAATATGCTAGATGCCACTCAGACAGTCCCATGTGAAATCTAGGAATTGCTTTTTGAGGTAAATGCCTTTGATGCATATAATTTGACACATCTTACACAGGATCCCTCTTTTCTTGTGACCAGAGCAAACCACTCCCTAAGCTTGAGGTTTTCCTGGTCTTGGCACTGTCTGAGTCATAATAATACGTTAAAAGGCATTCCCATCAGCTAAGACTTTCAAAGTCTCCTTGGACTGGCCATTTTCAGAAGCTTCTGTGGTCTGCCAAGGGGAGATGCAGGTTTTACTCTGTCTGGTTTGTGCCTTTGGCCTTTTTGGTCAGTATCATCCAGCACCTTTACCACTGGAAGATGATGGACCAGTGCATCCGACAAGACCTGCTCAGAATGACCTGTCCGTGGCGACAGTAAGTCACTCATTTGTACCTTTTTCAAGGAGGTAATACTTGCAATTTATTTATTTTTTCTTTGTTAAGACATTGTGTGTGTGTGTGTGTGTGTACATATATATATATATATATATATATATATATATATATATATATATATATATATATATAAGAGAAAAATACTGTAATAGAGATATTGTGTTCTCATTGATGATATTCCATTCTCAATATAAAATTTTTCGTTCGAAACAATTGAAGTGTATTTTCTATTTCTGTTTATTTCTATCTATTCGGTCTTTACATACATGAACAAATGTACAAATAACAGTCTATTTGTTCATACCTAATGTGAATGTTTGCAGTTTTACATGTAAAAAAATAAATACAAATAAAAAAATACATTTGCATAATATAATGAAAATGCAGCTTATTTTCCTTTGAACCTAAAAGCATATTGATGATAAAGTAAAGCTTATCAAGTGGATGAAACACAGGAAGTGGGTGGAAATATAATGATATTTGATGTTCATGTTGACTGTGGTGTATCCTGCACATGTTCTTGTAGAAATACCTGCAGAAATTCTACAGTTTCCAAGCAGATCCTAAAGGCCGCAGGAGGAGGAGTCGTCCCTCTTTCTCTTCCAAACTGAAAGACATGCAGAGCTTTTTTGGGCTGAACAGGACGGGAACCCTGAACCCAGACACCCTCGCTGTCATGACGGCTCCTAGATGTGGCGTCTCAGATGTGGAGGATTATAGTCACAGACGTGGAAACAGGTGGAAGAAAAACATCATCACTTACAGGTAAATACCATATTTATATTGTACGTTATATAAAATGCTCCTAATCTGGACGGTAACGCTCCAGCATGTTTGGTAATGAAAGGCGTACACTCTTACAGTGTAGGGAGATACACCAGTGACTTACCAGTGAATACAGTGGATGATCTGTTCGCGTTGGCTCTAGATGCATGGGCAAAGGCCAGCCCTCTCACCTTCCAGAGGTCATATTCACACCAGGCGGACATCATGGTGGAGTTTGTTGGAAACGGTAAGTTAGCATCCACTTACATGCTCTTTCACCTTCGAAGATGATGTTCAATTATTCTGCAATGAACTCCTAGAACATGGTGACTCCTTCCCTTTCGATGGTCCGGATGGCACACTGGCCCATGCTTTTGGCCCAGGGGAAGGCATCGGTGGGGACGTTCATTTTGATGAAGCTGAAGCATGGACGGCTGGGTTCAAAGGTTACTTAAATAAGACATACTCAAATAATATAGGACTACACTTAGTACTAAAAAGAAAATGGTTGACTTGTTTTCTCACTGTTTTTCTTCAGGGTTTAACCTGTATGTGGTAGCTGCACATGAGTTTGGTCATGCACTTGGTCTGAAGCACTCGCAAAACCCAGATTCAGTGATGTATCCGACGTACAAAAATAGAAAAACACAAAACCTGCTCTCCAGTGAAGATATCATGAACATAAACACACTCTACGGTAATACAAATCATGTTTCACAATCTATAACTGTGAAATGGTGATATTGTGGGAACAGGGGCAGTGTTCAGTTTCCACATTTATATGAGAGATCACATGTCTGTGTTTGTTTCTGTCCAACAGGGCCAAGGGACAAAAGGCCCTATCCATCTGCAAGATTTAGCTGGAGCTATCCCAGCAGCCCCTGGTACAGTGGTTCATATTTCCCCGCGTCATTCAAGGACACATGTAATTCCAATCTGACTTTTGATGCTGTGACTACTGTTGGAGAAGCCATTTTCTTCTTCAGGGACAAGTGAGTTGATCACATAGAGTGTTAGCTGCCACTTACAATCCATTAGAAAGTAATAAAAAGAAGAGAACATAATAGGAACTTGTAAAACATGAGTATTTAAATCAAAACTCTGATTTCATACTTCGTAATTGCATCTTTCTCACAATTGCAATTGTTTCTCTCTGTTATGACTATTTCTTGCAATTATGCATTTATATTTTATTTATCAATTTATCAATGACAATGGCAATATTTACTTGCTTATATCACATGCGTAATTTTTATCATATAAGGTTATCAAATGTAACTCTATTTGTCCCATTGCAGATACTTGTGGATCAAACACAATAATCAAAATGATATAAAGGAAGGTCCGATCAGCAATTTCATGCCAAAAATTGATTGTCGGATCGACGCTGCTTACTGGGTTCCCCAGCGCTCAGCAGCATTTCTGTTCAACGGTAAGGAACAGGTTTGACATCATGTAGTCCTGAATTGCCTTCAATGTGTAGAATAAAACCCATTTTCTGTTCTACATTCAATGCAGGGACAAATTTCTGGACTGTGAAAGGATCCCAGGTAAAAGGCAGAGCGAAAAACATCAGCAGCCTGGGGTTCCCATCATGGGTACAGCAGATAGATGCTGCAGTCCACATTCACAAAACTGTACACACCCTGTTCTTCACCCAACACCAGTACTGGAGGTGAACTATAAAGATGCAAGAGCAGTCTTAATATCACTAATATCGGTCTCAATGAATGACACTGCAAATGTTTTTTTTTTTCTTCTCATAGGTATAATGAACACAACAAGACAATGAGTGACTCCAGCCCACGTAACATTTCTGATGACTTCCCAGAAATAAATGGACCCCTAAGTGCAGCAATTTATAAAGATGGTAGGTACCAGTCTGATTGCAATTGGTCTATAATTTAACTAAAATGTATTTTCATTCACATAACTTTCATCCGTCACTCTAATTTTTTTCAGGTTCTCTTCATTTCTTTGTTGGCTCCGATGTGTATGAATATGACGTCAAACAAAAGGAAATTATTGGTGCAGATAAGACAACTTCCTGGCTTGGATGTTAATGGACATTCGTTAGACTAATAGTTCCTAAATCCAATTATATTTTAAAGGTGAATCATGCAGCAAAAGTGGCTGCAAAGATGGCATTAGTTATGTTGTACTGAACTGTATTTTTCAGCATGGTGAGCTTGTGTTTTATGTGGTGAATGCATCTACTGTTTAATGTCTTTGGAACATATTTGAAATGCAAATGTATCTAAAAAGTCAGAATGTGGTTTCAATTCAAATTTATGACTGTATCATTACTTCTAAAGAAAAAAAACGTGTTAGCCATTCAGTTCTGCAGTTGCATGACTGAGGTAAACCGAAGTATTTAGCCTGGATATGCACTAATCGGTGTGTGTGTTCATGACTGTAATAAAATAAGTAATAAAAGTACTTCTGGAAATCCTTTTCATGCAAAAAGAATATTTCAGAATATACCAAATGAACAAAATCTTAAATCGTTTTCCAACAAATCATGACACAATCATAAGCCTCTTCACCCACTAAGACTCCTGATGCGAAACTAGACGTGTTCTCATTTTGTGGACGACAAAAGCCACTAAATGCCTGACGATAAATTCTTGTTTTGAGGGCCTGGGTCCCTTGTGATTTCTTACTGTCTTAAAGGTATGCATGAGTTGTATAAGACCCAGACGACATAAAAAGTAGAAGATAAATTTGCCATTGTCAAAATGAGCAGGTTGTGACCTTGGATCTTTTTGTGTTGGATGTGAGTCTTCAGAGCCCAGAGGATATCCATCAAGCTGAGGTTTGTCTGTCATTATGTGTTTCTCAAGGCAAGGCTACATATCCAACATATTTTATTGCACAGATAATCTTTGATTTCTATTGGACAGATCGCATCAAAGTTTGATTTGTATTACAGTTACCCCCATTTCAATATTTGGTTTGTAAAACAAACAAATCCTTAATAATAATAATAATAGAATAAAAGTTATTATTATTGTTGTAAATAAAATAAAAAAATAAAAATAATTTTCACATTGTGTGAAAATAAAAACATTAAAAATATATTATTATGTAAATACTTATAATTATTTGGATCATATTGTAACTTCATTTCAAATAATTTCCATGCATAATACTTAATAGCGGTAAACTTTATACAGTAAAAGTAAAATATTCATTTGTAAAAACTATTAAAGTAAAATAATCCATAATTTTAAAGTATTGTTAAAACAAACATAAGAGGAACATAAATCATAAATCGTATATAATTTGTTCTTGATAGATTGATTACAGAATGATGGACCACCTTATTATTAATTTATTGTTATAAATCAAGTAAATAATTTAATAAATGGCTACAATTACTTATAAAGAGTATAAATAATAATAAAAATAAGGATAAACTTTTCATAAATACTTAAATATAATACAATAAAGCAGATTACTGTTTGACAGGAATATCTGCAGCGATTCTATCAACTGAAGATGTGTGGTCTTCAATGAAGGAGAAGATCAGAGCAGTGCTGCGGAAAAGTCTGGATCTTCTGGATCTGAGAGAGGAAAGATGTGGAGTACCTGATGAGGAGAACTTCAGCTTTTATCCTGCACGGCCCAAATGGAAGAGAAGCACCATCACATACAGGTCTGGCAGAGAATATCCATATCTACAATGTTTCCATCCAGATTTATATCAGTAGGATATTCCTTTAATAAATGGATTATACCTCAAGTGTGTGTTATACTGCAATCAACTGAGAAAAGCCTCGGGATTTTGTTTGTTTGTTATTCCTCTCATTAAATCTCTCCGGTTTCAACATGTCTTTTGTAATATGTGGCTCCTATGAATCCTGCAGGATTACTAGATATAGCCCTGACCTCGTAAAGAGGTGGAGAACTCCTTGAGTTTGGCTCTATAAAAATATTACACATAATATTTCTGTAGAACATTGCCTACCCTACCTTTAATATATTTATTCAGCAAGTTACTGTAAATTCATTCATAATGTTACAAAAGATCTCAAATAAATTGTTCTTTTGAAATAAAGAATCCTGGAAAAAATGTATCATGGTTTCCACAAAAATATTAAGCAGCGTCTCTACTCTCGGGAATGATAATGATCATGTTTCTTCAGCACAAAATCAAGATATTAGAAGGATTTCTGAAGGATCATTAGACACTGAAGAGCAATGGAAGCTGGAAATTCAGTTTTTCCATCACAGGAATAAATTACATTTTAGAATGCATTGAAATAGAAAAATATTAAAATGTAATATTTCACTTCTTTTTTTTTTATCAAATAAATGCAACCTTGGTGACCATAAGAAACATTTTTAAAAATCCTAAAGCTATTGAATAGTGTAAATATTTACTCTTCTACTAGGTCATAAATATTGTTTTTCAAAAAATGGAGTCAAAGGGCTATTTTAGCTCCATCTATGAATTTGGATTTCCAGATACAGTGAAACAAATAGATGCAGCTGTTCATGTCATTGAATATGGAAATACATATTTTTTTCATATATTTCAGGTAACATCTTTATTTTTTCTAAAATCATTATCTAAAGATCATATTGTTTAAAAATGCCTAAATGTAATGCTTTTCTTCCAGAAAAAGTTTATCCGATAACTCATTTTATTCATTTATAGAGAACATTCCTTTTTTTTATTATTTATGATGGGAAAATAAGTGTGATGGATTGTGGTTTTCCAAGTAAAACTCATAGGGATTGGCCTAGAATTGTTGGGAAAGTAGATGTAGCTTTTGAACTCAGTGGTAATGGACTGAATAATTTTCTACTAGTGTTCTCTGTAAAATAATTTTCCCTGGAATAACTGTACATGCATGATTTTTGTTTTGTTTTTTCTAAACGGCATGTTCATCTCTTCTGCAGATCAAAGGCATTCATCTTTCACATTATGAACACAAATGCTTAGTTTGGCTGCTAACAGTTGAAAATGTGAAGATCTGTTCACAAAAAGCAATTGTGATTGACTCATATTAAATGTTAAATAAGTTTAGTTATACAGTATCAAGAGATTGGAATCTTTCACGTGGTTACAGAATCGTCAGTGAATGAATAAATGTTCTCAAATTTCTGACATATACTCAATATCTTCATATCATGACTGAATTATAATGCTTTTAAAAAAATAAATGATGCTGTGGATGCAGAGCTGCTGGCCTGAAAATCATGAGAAAAAAGGGGCAAGAAGGACAACTGAAGAAAAAGCACTAAGACATGGCGTCTCTGATATGACTTGTTGACCTAAATAGTTTGGATTAGCTAGCTATCAAAATAACAGAGCGCATATGATTACAGAGAATGTTAAACAGCTGGGAAAATGATTTATTGTTGCCTCCAGCACTTACAAGACCTTGCTTGCCCTCATTTCATTTTCCAGTGACCTCATTTTACCTCACAAGCCACAATATAAGTGCAATCTCTTGGTTTACCAAATCCTGTTGAGTAACAGTATATTAGAAAATCTATTTGTGCTCACCAATTATGTATTTAATTAAAAATACAGTAAAAACATTATTGCACTTTTAAAAAATAACTTTTGTATTTTCAATTATCACTTCAGTCTTTAGTGTCACACGATCCTTCAGAAATCATTCTAATAGGCTGATTTGCTGCTCAATACATATTATGATCAAAGGAAATGTATCGTTAAAGAAAAATGAGATCTAGGTGTTCAGTCAAGCCGAGCATTCAACTGCTGAAGGGCTGCTCCATATGAATACGCCACAGCTGGACATACAATATTCAATCAAATAGTGATTTATTAAAATACATCATACAATTAACCATCTAAAGGACAGAAAACAATAACGTTCAACTTCTCCTTCCATAGTGTAAAGGAAGAATACCACCTAGAGGCGGTACAAAGGAAATCATCTCTCTTGAAAATGTTTACAGAAATGTAGTCACATGGTGCAGTTGATGGAAGATATAAAAGACAACAAACTAAATAACAGCTGGTTGAAATGGAGCAGCTCAACTGACACTCTTCCACAAATACAGTCAAAAATAACAGTTTAGTCTTAAATTATTTTCTTGTTTGCTTTGAAGAGTGCTTAATTAGTTTGGGCCTGTATACAAAGAGTTTATTTGCAAAAACAAAGTTTTTAAAATCATGTTTTTATTGTTAGATTGTCTTTAAGTTATTTTTTTAACCTAGTCAAAATAACACAAATGCAGTTTGATTGAGATTAATTGGAACACGCATTGAAAAAACACAATTTTTGAGAATTGTTAAAAATGGGGTTAGCCGTTTTTGCAAATGAAACCTTCATATGAGCATCTTAAATGTATGAATATGATTATTAGGCTAATATGGTGTCTATGTACAATATCTCACATCCTGGAGGTAAACCAGAAAGCAGCTATTCAGAATGGGTACTACTGAATAGACTGGTTTTATCGCTCTCAGTAGCACACATGGCTTGTTATGTCCCTGAAATGGTGGCCAGCAGCACGGCTCGTCCTCCGCGTCACTACTCGTCATAGTGCAGGGATGACAGGAATTTATCAACGTCCAAGTCTTCAGGAAAGGAGTCCAGCAGCTTCTTGGGTTTCTGAAAAATAAAAAGGAATTCAGCCGAGCAACGTTAACATATCAGATGATGCATGATGAAGTACACAAATAGACAAAAATGAGTCCAACTTCTCCGATTGGCTGGACTGCCATGAGCTGACTCACGGCTTACTGCCTTTTGTCTAGGCAAGACACATATTAATTGAATGGTATAGGTATAGAAATGGAATAAATAACTGGTCTGAGATGCTTTTTTGGTGGAAATTGCATTCAGCCAATAGTGACTTGATTTAGATTTTAGCATTATATATTAACTGATTTAGTACTGAAAAGTATTCATACGGAGTAGTTTTACAACTAAAAATTAGGGCTGGGCAAGTTAACGCATTATCATCGCATAAATTATTTTATCGCACATTAACATAGTTTATCTAAAGTCCATTGCTGTCAATAAACATACAGACAAATCATGGATCACAGGAGGGGATGCTCCCGATCAAATTATTTAGATATTTTAAGTATTAGCATTTTATATTTTTAACAGAAAGGAATGCAACAAGCTCGTAATCACTACTTCATAAACAAGAAATAGGAAGTTATATATAATAGGAAATAGGAATATATATATATATATATATAAATTTTATACATTATGTATCATTTTTGCTCCATTTCGCTAACAAAAATAGTTCTAAGCAAAGCCACAGCAGAACAGTCGCACATCTGCGAGCAACACACAAATCTTTTGTTACTAAACTATTAATTTTTAAATGAGTCAATGATTCAGTGAGCCATTTATAAAAACGGTTACATGCTTAATTTATTGAATGAATCAGCCATTTTAATGAATCGGTTGAATCAAAGATTCCCTCATTAAGAAAGTGACTTGACACCATCTACTGGTGGTTTGATTTCATATTTAAAAGTATCATTGCATGTTTTCATCATTTCATATTTGTATGTCAAAAAAGTAAAACATGAATCTAATAACATTACTTATGCATTTGGACAGATGGAGTTTGTTGATACTGATTTCATTTGAATAGTAACAATCATAGTCTTATTATTCTAACAATTATTGATCACATGTAAGAATTCAACGCAAATAGAGACATGAACATTTAAGAAGTTTAGGAAAATATTATCTGTGTAACAGCAATCAATTTAAGGCAAATATCAAAAATATGCTGATAAAAATAATACCTGATAGAACACTTAATGTCGACCCCTGATATATTTTTACAAATAACCAATAAAATATCAGCTCACCTTTGATTTCTTTTGACTGCTTGAGGAGCTGGAAAGCTGTAACTCTTTCTTTGCAGGAGGGCTCGATTCAATTTGCTTTCGCTTCTTTCCTTTGGGGATGGCAGATTTCCCAGCACTGGCCTCCTCTTGACGCAAGCTGTCTTTCAGAGGACCTCCTGTCCTGGCGGCGCGTGACAGGATCATGAGAGTGTGGGCGGCCATGTTGATGCTGTTCTCACTCCCCGCCTCGCTGGCAGGACTGCAGGAGGGGATGTCAGGTGTGGCGGGAGGGGGAAGATGCCTCGGTGTGCTTTCACCCTCCCTCCTGAGCCTTTGTCGGGACGGGGTTCTCAATCCATCCGTCAGCTCCTCCTGTGCACGTCCTGGTCCAGGAGTTCTCGGGAGCGGGAGATCTGGACATCCGGCCACCGGTCTCTTCGGTGGAGTGGCTGCGGGAGCCTGGCCTTGTATGTCCTGCAGCATCTCAACAGCCTGTTTAGGTAGAGGGCTTGTCTTGGATAAGGTTTTACTGGAGCTGCTTGATTCTGGTGCTGTAGATTTTTCCGTAAAAGGTGTGAGATCCTCAGTGGGGTGGACAGGTGTCTGACAGCTCCCCAGCTCATTTTCTTTATTTGCAGTGATGCCTGGAGAGTTCTGTAAGGAATTATTTTCCGAGGATGTTTCTGCTGGTTTTAACTGCTTCTTTTCATGAGATTCTTCTTTGTTGTTGTCCTTTGTGTTGCCTGATGGCTTCTGCTTTATCCCTGGAGCAGATGATTTTGAAACCACTCTGCCATCTTCCTTCTGTGATGCTTGTGATTTTTTGGGTGATTCTGATCTAATGAGAGCCTCTAGCTCAATGGCAGTTTTGTTGGAAGACTTGGCATTTGATAATACAATTGGATTTGGTCCCCTTTCAGTTACTTTGCTTTTTGGGGCTTCTTTTTGTTGATGAAATATGGTGACTTTTTCAGAGTTCTTTATACCCGCTTTGGGATTTAATTCTGGCAACCTAACGGTTTCTATTCTTCTTTTGCGGGTATCAGAAACTAAAGGCTGTTTCGGTTCAGTGTGTGTAGCTTCTTCCTGAACCTGCTGAGCTGGAGAGGAAGTAACCGCAGAGGATGTGAGTGTGCTTGTCTGTAAAGAATTCTGGCCGGCTTCAGTGACTTCAGGTGTGATGTCAAAGCAAAGTATCCGCCGATGGCTGGGACTTGTTGCGCTCACACTTTTTTGTTGCTCAGAGGTCTGGGGAAGCACTTGACCAGACCCAGGTGTGCCAGTTTTAGCTGAAAATCAGCAAACAAGTCATTACATTGTTGAATAATCCAGATACGTGCATTACAAAAAAACATAACTTTCAGATAAAACAAGTTGCTAAAGAACATTTCAAATTATGCTAGTGAAAAAAAATTGTATTTTAAGAATCTAGTCAGAATTTAAATCTCTGGAAACATTAATCAATGTTTTAGCATAATACAAAACTACATTATATTTATACAAGGACTGGGCAGGTTAACACTTAAAGCTGCAGTAGGTAACTTTTGTAAAAATATATTATTTTACATATTTGTTAAACCTGTCATTATGTCCTGACAGTAGAATATGAGACAGATAATCTGTGAAAAAAATCAAGCTCCTCTGGCTCCTTTCCAGTGGTCCTATTGCCATTTGCAGAAAATACATCGCTCCCGTTAAGAAACAACCAATCAGAGCTGCGGTCCGAAACTTTGTTTCAAAATCGTGGAACCAAACCGTGTTTTTAGCTGGTCCTGAATCACTAGGGTGCACCTATAATAAGTGTTTATATTCGGACTATTTTAGATTGCTTCGGGGGTACCGCGGCGGAGTAACCCAGTACCTTTGTGATTCTTCATAGACATAAACAGAGAGAAGTAGTTCCGGCTACGATGTTCTTCCGCAAGACGCAAGCAGTTCTGTTTATTAACCGCTAGAGCGTCAAAAGTTAAAGCAGTTTTTTATGATTATTATCATTTTGAAAGTCCATTGCTCACTGGCTCGGAATACAAATACAGACAAACCATGGGTCACAGAAGGGGTGGGATGTTGATCAGTACTTTTCACTATTTTTAGCAAAAGAATGCATCATGCTCATAATCATGACTTCACAAGAGGGAGACAGGAAATTTCCGATATCACTTGAAGACAGCAGAAAAGCGCTCTCTCGCTCAGCACAGTGAAGTGCATCGTTTTGTTAACTGTCTTGAGTCATTAGTGTGATTAGCCCCTTGGCCAATTTGTGTTACCAAGCAATTGAACAGGTGTACGTACATAAAGTGGTTGGTGAGTGTATGTATGTATGTATGTATGCATGTATGTATATATATATATATGTATATGTGTATATATATATATATATGTATATGTGTATATATATATATATATATATGTATATGTGTATATATATATATATATATGTATATGTGTATATATATATATGTATATGTGTATATATATATATATATGTATATGTGTATATATATATATATATATGTATATGTATATGTATATATATATATATATATATGTGTATATGTATATGTATATATATATATATATATATATATATATATATATGTGTATATATGTATATATATATATATATATATACACACACACACACATACATAAACACACATACATAAACACACATACATACATTTCTATCAATATTTAATATATTAAAAATAGAATAAAAAACATCTTACTCATGTCTGTGTTTTCCTTGGGTGCCAATTTATGTTGAGAAATTACTTTTGCAGGCTGCCTTACAGTGGCTGAACATGGCAAAGTCAACATCTGTAAAAAAAAAATAATAATAATAATAATAATAATAATAATACTAATAATAATAAAATATATAGTAATTATAAATAGAATAAAACTATTATTCTGTCACAAAACCTGTACACTTCAAAGTTACTAACCTGATTCGGAAGGACTGCCAGTTTTCCAGTATTTTGCCCCATTACAGATACTGGAAGCATCACATTTTGTAACATGGGCTGAACTGGAGAAGATATGATGATTGTGGAGCCTAAAAAAATTATCAATTGGAATTTCAAACATGCACCCTTAATCCCTTAAAAGAATAAAGTCTGCAAATGAGTATCTCAACATAAACACAGAAACATACAACCTAAATAAAAGCCTTATATAATCAAACTACCTCTTCACTCACCAGGCGAATAGGTCTGAGAGACATTTGCTCCCATGGACACCACAGTCCTCTGGCGAGGTGGAGTCGTTACCACATTCGGCATTGAAGACACGGTCCCTTGAGGCACATTACTTGGAAACAGCACAACATTTGACCGCTGCTCGGAAGCAGCCGGATCGGTTACGATAAAAAGGCTGTTTGCAGGCCCAAAGGTGGGGTTAGCTTGCAACAGCTGAATAAAACCGGTTTCCTGACCTGCAGGACGTCCCAACGCAGACTGTCCACTACTCTGCACACTCCTCGTAGGTGTTCCGAATGATCCAACTCCCTCTACCCCCTGTAAGCAGCTCACAGCTTGAGCAGTTTCCTCTTGTGTTATGACCGCAGAGGTTGTGGCCAAAGTCTTGGCAGGTGATTTGGCAGGAGTGGACAGGAAGATGGTGGGGATGTGGTCACTGGTGATGCTGGAAACTGCCTGGTTCAGTGCTGCATCAGTTGAGACCTTGTCCTGCTCATCACTGATGATGATTTTTAGAGAAACAGTCTTAATGGGATCAGGATCCCTGGCTGGGGCATCAGAAATGCATGGCGTAGCGGTGATAGATGAAGCATGTGATGTAGGAAGATTGCTTTTGACAGTACTGGACTGAGTTTGAGTGCTGGAAGGAGTTGAAGGCGTCTTGTTTGTAGAGGGTGGAGAAGCCGTTTTAACAGATATGATGTCTGTGTCAGGTTGAGGCAAGCAAGATGAGGGCACGGTGTAACTTTGAATGGATAAAGAGGTTCCCATATCTTCATCCTGTCCAATGGTCATTCCTGCCACTCTCCCAGACTCATTCACAGATGCGCTATTTGATGTTTCAGTTGTGGATGTGGTTTGCAATGTCTTACTTGAAACAGGAACTTGACTGCTTTTATTGTGATTTGATGTTTCGTTGGCGTCTAGGCTTTCCAGAGTAACTAGCTGGATATTAACACTCTCAGAAGCTTCATTTTCTGGTTCATCTATCTCCATGCCAAGTCCTTCCTCTGTCAAAGAAGAGCTTGATACGGTTTGGTCAGCTGGACGTGAATCTGCTTTATCGTTCAAATTTGAAGAAGTTGAAGTGTCCCCTTTGGATTGTTTATTACCAGATAAAACTCTAGTCCTGGCTAGTCCTCTTTTGGAGTTTGTGGATCCTTGTGCAGTTTGTTTGGTTACAATACGTGGCTGCAAAGCTGTAGAAGCAGACTTTGTCGCATTACAAAGGCTGGATGATTTATTTTTGCTTTTTGACTCAGATTGGGTGATTAGGTTTTGTACCCTACTTTCTCCTCCTGATGTGGAATCCTCCGGTCCAGTGCCTTAAAATCATAAATAAAATCATACAATCATACAATATACAATACAATATATTGTCTCTGGAATGAAAAGTTAGAGGTCAGTGAGATTTTTTTTTTTTAAAGAAAATACTTGTATTCAACAAGGATGAAATTCTATTTCATCAAAGAATTTTGAAACAAATCTATCACAGTTTCCCAAAAACAACATGTTTTTAACACTGATAAGAAAGGTTTCCCAAGCATCAAATAAGCATATTAGAATCATTTGTGAGAGATCTTGACTGAAGTAATGGCTGTTGAAAATTTGCCATAACGAATAAATTATTTAAAAATATATTGAGATCTAAAATATATTTTATACAAATATATATTTTACTGAAATATATATATGAAAAAAACTATTTGTAAATTGTAATATTTCATTATATTACTGTTGTAGTGTATTTTTGATCAGATTATCAGTTACGGTGAGCAGAGGAGACTTCTTAAAAAAAAAACTTTAAATTTTCGATATTCAGTATTTTGATTCTTTAATAGGCAGAAAAGCACTCTTTGTGTTTAATAATGCCACACTGCTTATGATCATAAACGTCCTTTAATGTTATAAATGTAACATGTAATGAGAAGCATACAACACATACAGAAAATATTTCATCATAATCATTTCTATTTGCTTTCATATTTCATGTGTAGAAATAGATTTCACTCATGTTTAAAAATAATAATAATAAATAGGGAAGAAAATGGACACTACAGATTACATAATTCAGTGGAGAATTAATAGAAATTATATTAAGATCATGTGAGCACACACTCAAACAACAACACACTCAAAATATAGTCTAATTATCGTTAACTATAAAATCCCAGAAATATCGAGATATTATTTTTATTAAGGTTCCACACCCCTAATTGTTCATATAATTAAATGTACACACATTAAATGTACAAAGTAAAGCCGAGCCATCTTACCGGTTTCAGGAGCTCTGTCTACATGCCCGGTCTCATCGCTCTCTTGTGCGCTGGTGCAAGTACTGAAGCTCCCATCAGCCTGTTCACTGCCTTCAGCCGTTTTACTTTTCCCTTCAAACAATATGAAAGGTGATCAGTGAGACCTTACAAATAATAAAAAAATCAGTTTGGCTTTAATAGCAGAATTTGCTTAAACCTACCACAGTCAAAGAGGTCAAAGAGTGCCTGAAATGCTGGGTCTGACTCTGTCTGCACCAATATGTCTTGGATGGCATCATCAGACATATGAATTTCCCCCTAAAACAATTTTACAGGTTAAGGGTTGATTTGGCTATCAACATATTCAAAACAAACAATAAAAGATGTGCATTCACACACCTGGAGGCCCAGGATTTCATCAATCGACTGCTCTTGTTCCACAGTGCTGCAGGCAGCTTTTGATGTCTGAGGACTATTATCACTGTTAAAGTGATAATACAACATCAGTTCAGTAAGATTTTAATGTTGTTGTTTTCTTAATGTATTTTTAAGTTGTTCCTTGCCTATTATTTAGCATTTACCTTGCCAAGATTTTGTTGATGTTTTCAGCAAGTTTTTCTTGTAAGGATCTATCGCTGAGAATTTTTTCCCTGGCATTTTCTATAACTATTTGCTGTTAAAAAAAAAAAGAAAAGAAAAAAAAAAGATTGTCAATTACACAGAAGTAATGAAAAAAAAGAAAATTTGAGAAATGAATCAGCCTGACTCACAGATAAGTTCTCCGTCCCGGTTTCTTCACTTTGAGATTCCACAATGAGAGTGCTGGACACTACGGTGGCTCTGCTGATCCCGCTGGCACCCAACTGACCACCTCCTCTCCGCCTCGGCGAGTCACTGCAGCACAAAACAGATTGATCTAGTTACAGATTGACCTGGAAAAGATAGAAAGAGGGAAACTGCAACATATTTCTGGTGTTGACATCACTCATCTTACCATTTCCTGCGGGCTGGAGACAAAGGTCCTGGATTCAGCCTGTTATCAGTAACCAGTATCTGCAACGGTGACTCCCCTATGAAGATGTAAGATAGCAAAATGAATTTTTTTTTACTTAAATCATACAAAAGTGTGATTCAAACATGTTTTTCAGGACTCACCTGGCTGACTAAGATAGAGAGTGGAAGGTCTGGTAGGCTGGGAAGAGTAAGACACTGGGGTGGAATGTCCCAGCATTCCTTGAGGGGTGGACACAGTGCTGGGGACACACTGAACTGCTGGAGTCCCGGGCGGGAGCCCAATGATGGGAGACTGTGTTGCCGACAATGGTCTTTGTTGACGCCTCATATTTTGAATGCTATTCATAGTGCGCACTTAGTTTCAGAAAAAAAGAATATATATTTGAATTACGATACTGTTGTTTTGGAGTCTGTAAGATTTTTGAAAGAAATCAATCCTTTTATTAAGCAAGGATGCATTTAATTGATCAAATGTGACAGTTAAGTCAGTTATAATGATACAAAATACTATTTCAAATAAATTCTATACTTTCTAAAAGTTCTATTGAAAAAATGAATATATATATATATTTGAAATATTTAAAATAATGCAGTTTCTACTGTATTTTTTTATCAAATAAGTAATATTAGCATACATTTTTAAACAGCAGTGTGTGTGTTAATTGTGTACATATTTTTAAATTCCGTGCCATATTTACAATACTGTTCAAAGTCTTAGGCCACTAGTATTTTCACCAACAAAAAATGGTTTTAATTCAGTTATTTCTATCCATCTCCAAAACTTACCTGCAAAGCTACCTGAAGAACAATGCAAGTGCACCTAGGACAAAAACCTGTTTCAACACATAGTGTGGTCACACCAAAGGTTGATTTAATTTAGTTAAGTTAAAAGAAGTTAAATCTATTTATGGCATTATTTTTGACTGCATCCTCACTTAACAGCATTTTAACAAAAGGGGCTAAAACTTTGCACAGTACTGTAGCTTTGCAGGTTTCTTGAAGTGTTTTGAAAACATTTCCACAGTTCTTCTGGATTGAGTCTGTCTCAGTTTGTTCTGTTTCTTCATGTTATTCCAGACAGACTGATGATGATGAGATCAGATCTCTGTGTGAAGCACTGACTACTGTCAGACTCCTCGTGCAAACAAAAATCTCACTGGATTATTACAGTTATTGTCAAAAATAATGTTTGGAAATGTAAACTGGTATTTACTACCGACTTAATACTAGTGACCTAAGACTTTTGAACAGTAGATATATTTGTGTTATATATCTATTATAATGTATTTGCCTAATTTCAATAAATCCAATTCATCAAGAACACGGATTCTATCAAACAATAAGCAAAACTCACGGCGTTGATTCAGCTGCACTGCAGGAGAATTCTGCAGAGACCTGTGGACAATACAGAAAGATTTTAATAAATACGGTACTTAAAAAAAAAAAAAAAACATTCAATGTAAACAAATATTAATTCACTTGATTTGGTTGAGTGTAGAGTCAATCTTTTTCCATAATGACGTCATCACAGCTGGGATTTGATTTTCTTGACTTGTTTCTGCAGAAGAAATGGCAAACAGATTACAATGAAAACAGATCCACTGTGCATCTCAAAACATATCATTTACATTTAAGGGCACTCACCTTTTGCTTTAACAGCAACATATTCATTTAAAATCGTAATCAGGTTTTTTCCAAAAAGAGACTTGAAAAAAAGAATAATCGACAAATGTTATCTAGTAAGCATTTCTTCTTAACACACACCAGTAATGTATTGATGTTTACCACCATGGTGTTTATCAATCATGAACTCGACACATACAAACACACAGGCAGGGATGAGCCCGTCCTCTGAGCTGTGCTCCGCATACTCCTTCAGGCTTGGACTCTCATAGATGAAGGCTCGGCTTGTGGCAGTGAGCCCTTCTTGCTGCAGGTAGCCTAAAAGTTTAAAGTAAATGACACATAACTTAGATAAGATAAGATAAATCAGTCATTACTGTTATCACTCATCTCAGCATTTTGACACGTCACAGCCTCGCACTGACTGAGCTCAGAACAAAACAGTTGTCTCAGTTTCGTAATGGTCTATATATTTACCACTACTCAGCAGATTTGGAGACAAATTTCATAATTACATATATTGTAATTAGGAACTAAGTATTAGCTCGCTAGCTTCTCCTAGAGAGAGACACAACAAGAGTGAACTTACCCAGCACAAGTCTGGCGACGTCGGACGGAAGCAACATACTTTGATGTTATCCTGTCTCACCAAATCGTCTGCATTTGAAGCACGCGTATTAAAGTTTCATTTAGTCCATAATGTGATAATACAGCTGAAATATCGCAGGTTGTTCAACCCTCTCTTCCATCTCGACTACGAAAAGGCGCGGAAATTCGCCTCATCTGACCCGGATATTGTTTGTGTAATATTCGAGAGGAAGTACAGGGAAATGTAGTTTTTCTTTTCTTTTCTTTTCTTTTCTTTTCTTTTCTTTTCTTTTCTTTTCTTTTCTTTTCTTTTCTTTTCGTTATATTACGTTGATATGTATAAGCACTTTACGTTATTATTTATTTATTTACATTTTATTATTCAGCGAGCATGTATGATAGACAGATTTTGTCTTATTGTTTTCTGTATTTATTACATTAAACATTCATATGCAGTTAACTTGTGTTTAAAACACACTATATTGCCTGTTTAAACCAATGATAATTTTAGACAGAGTAGAGGATTGTATTTGTTTAGGATGAAAGACTATGCCCGCCGTGACTTTTATTTTGACACACAGCCCACATTCAAAGATCAGAGTCGAGCCCCTCTCCAACAGAGCAGAGATAAACAAGCTGCAGACGGCAGTTGTGTCTGTGGTGTATTCAAGCGTTACAAATACAAAACTCAAAACTCGGATTGCAGTGATTTAATTGGAGAGATGGTGAACGCAGCAAAGAAAAGGTAAGGCCTTTGTTTCACTAGAGCATTTATATATTTATAAGCATTTTTTTCGTGTGGGTTTAATAATAAGCGATAAAAAAGGGGAAACCAGGTCGATGTATGCATGGCCTCATGAGCGTGCAGTCGGTTATTGTTCTAATTTATATTAGCTTTAGGTTTAGCTCATAGTAATAGGTCCTTGTTTTCTTTGTCATATGTATCTTGAAATGTATTGAAATTGCGGTTGTTTTGGCCGGAGTGATTGTTTGTTGCATATATTTGTAAAGACAATAGGCTATATGTTTTATTGTAAACAGCGTTTAAAATAATAAACATAGACTCTGAAGTTTTAAAAGTGATGTGTTTTGTACCAGTAACGTCCTTTAAACAAGAAAAACAGGTCCGAGTGGTCTTTCGGACCACATGGTCAGTAAAACAGCTTGAAGTGAAGACTGTGTTCTTGGCTCCTGTTTGCACATTCAGACTAATGATAAAGTCCTGTAATGGCAGCTTTGTTCTAAATGACTGTAATCTTGCATAATCCATGCCATGAGCTGTTTGTTAATAACTACTGTTTCATAAAGAAATCTGGTTAACCCTTTCACATTCAGCTGGCTGATAAATAAGATATGATAAAGAGCACCTTTACAGAAGTAAGGACGCAAAAAGGGTGAATTAAGGAAAATTGTGGCACTATCAAAATTGTTCCACTTTGCCCAGTGTATGATATTACAGAAGTAATGCTTGAAAAGCATATTTCATCAGATTTTGCCCAAACAACAACTTCTGTTGTTCCTCTTTTATGCAAAACATGATGTTCCTTAAGTTTTTGAATTTTCAGCCTAATGTATTTGAATCTAAACTAACTTTCTTTTATTTAGAGAGCATTATATCTTCTTTAAACAATTTTATTAACGGTTTATTTTTGGTCTATGTGAATATTTAAAGAAAATTGTTTGTCTTTAGGTTTTGTAATTGTAATTTATTAATGTAATTGTTTTATTCTTCTTTAAAAAAATACTTTTAATGGCCATATTTTTGAAAGTCAAAACATTCTATACTTTGTACTGGCATCAAAAATACATTAATTGTTTGGTACATTGTGTTCAGCAATTAATTACAAAAACATAACATTTGAGCATTTTTTTAATGGAAGAAAAACGTAATATATTCTGCATATGTTTGTGTTTCATTTAAATGTTAGTACATAGTGGTTAAAGACATTTAAAATAAAGTGAGACCAATTAATCGCATGAAAGCTATGTATGCTTATTCTAAAAGAATGATGAGGCTGTTTAAATTATGAGTGGCACATCACATCACAAGACATGCCGACTTCCTAAAAGTATTTTGTATCTATCAACATATCTGAAGTACACACATTCGGTATGAAGTAAATAGGCCAGAGAACATTTTGTTCTCTGCTGTCTTGATATAGCAGAGACTACTGCCTGTGTTCAGCTTTACTATTGGCAAGGCTCCCGTTGTCTCCCCCTCCCGTCACCGTGCAAACGAACTTAGCTGAACCTCTCACACACCCTCGCTCGCTCAGCCAGTCAGAGGAACTGCATGTGTCTCAACAGAGCAGTTTGAAAGAGTCCCAGAGCTGCATAAGCATGCAAGAATCACAAAATCAGTCCTATAGAAAACAAACGTCCCATAACATTCATCTGACACGCTTAACTAATACCACAAGGTTGACGACTGATGAAAAAGTAAAGAAAAGAAAAATTCACTGCATATCCACCACAAGTTTGCAGAGAGAACACTGTGTTCCTGAAACAGACTAAATGAGAAAACAAAGACTTTTCACATACAGACACATGGTATGGACATATTAATATTGTAACTTTGTAATTTTTTACATTTAAAGGAAAAGTTGGGTGCTTTAAAGTACTGGTTGAAGTCATAAGGTGACATTTACTCCATGCATCAAACTCTATAACAGTCATAAAGCTTCATATGCTGATGTACCCGCCAGCTTCATATCAATCAGTATAACATCTGACATATGAACATTCCTCCTTTATCCCGTGAGGTTCAGTGGAGTTCGTTTGAACAGGCTGGGATGGGTTGTATCGTACTTCCAGTTCCACCAACACTGATTTGGGGTGTTGACATTTTACCAAAATGCATAATAACACTCACAGTAAATCCCTAACCATACAACCAGCTCAAGGGTTGGGCATGACTGTTGTGACGTAGCTCAAGGACACTGTGTTCCTGAATTTATTTACAGCAGCTTTGGCACAAGAGTGTTAAGATCACGTTCACTGCATTACATGGTGGTTCAAAACACTGGGGGCAGTTTAGCAAAAAAAACAAACAAACAAATACTCTGTAATGATACAAAATATTTCTATTTCAAATAAATGTTGTTGCTTCCACAAACCTTTTTTAATATTGATAATAGCACATGTTTCTTAAGCAACAAATCAGCATATTAAAATGATTTCTGAAAAATCATGAGACACTGATAACTGGAGCAATCTTATAAAAATAACAAATATTGTTTTTTATATATATATATATATATATATATATATATATGTGTGTAAAATATTTATTGCTATTTATTTATAACATTCAGTATTGGTTTTTTTTTAAAACACAAGCATTACAAACAAACACTAAATTGAAATCAGTCTGTTTAAATGCTACTAGTAAATTTAGGAATTACAACATTATAATGTACAAATGTATGACAAATAAATATGCATTATGATATTTGGCAAAGATTAAATGTTTGCACTCGACATTCATGTACATGTATTTCATCATTCATATATATATATATATATATATATATATATATATATATATATATATATATATATATATATATATATATATGAATGATGAAATACAATTTTTTTTAACAGTCCTACAGAATAAATAACTCTCCAGAGTCATCATAAATGTGATGGATGTGCTCTTTCGGTGTATTTTTAGAAGGGGTTATGGTAGGTTTCAGTGATGGTCATTCTGTACGAGTTTGTCCCGCTGTGACCACTGGCTGAGACTGGATTATTGTGTAATCTGATGTGGTCGCCTGGGGCTTCAAATTGGATTCTGGGTCTTGCTTCAGCTTGTCTATTACATTTAGTTTTTTGTTCTGACATAAAAACTTGTGTTAACTGATTTCCATCTTGATAAGATTGTACAGTATGTACTGTACAAGGATAATCATCTGAATTGAGTTTTCGTCACTCAGAGCAAAAGGCTTTTTTTATTTGACGTCATTGTTTTAATAGGGTGCCGCTTACAAAAAAACTTAACAAACCATTTTAGCTTTGGCAGATTAGCATTGAATTGTTCTGTTTTAAGACTTTAGCCTTTTTTTTTTTTTTTTTTTTTTTTTTGGCATAATATTTCCCGTGAAAATGGCATTATTATTGTTCACCAAATTATCTGTTCTTCAATGCTCTTTTTCCAACATCGCTGTCTTGGTTTTATGCCCCGTTGTTATAATTAGAGTCATGTGCTTACAAATCTAGGGCAGTGATACATGACTGTTTGTTTATTCTGGCTGTGCAAGTCCTTATACAGACTTTTTCCTGACAGTGTTGTATGTATTTTTTTTTTTTTTTTTTTGATACACCAAAGTATGTACAGAGCCTGACTTGACTGACCACAGACTACGTGCGGACTGAAACTGTGAGGCTTGAGCCCAGCCTGTGCAGACATGTTGTACGGCATTTCTGTCCTGTTTACTGCACCATGAAATACAATAACGCAATAAATCAATGCCGATAGGAGAGCTAATTATGTTCTGACAGTAGGACATTTACTTTAGACATACGGGTTTGGATTAAATGTTTTACTAGTTATGGATTACTTTGGAAAGAAACTAATACTTTTATTCAGTGAGGATAGAGCATTAAATTGATCAAAACTGGCAGTTTAGATGTTTTATATTAAGATTTCTATTACAAACAAATGCTGTCTTTCTGAACTTTCTATTAATCAAAGACTCTTTAAAGAAGAAACTAATCACCAATATGCATATATATCTGAAGGAACTGTTTGTTTATTATGCCGAAAAAAAGTATGCGCTGAGAGTTTGGCAACTGTTTGATGGGTCATTTTGGAATGTCAGGGTCGGCAGAGTTCAGTCCTGTTCAAAGCACAAAGGAGGTCAGAGACCGAGGGCTGGGAGGGTCTCTGTCCGATAGGAAGCCTGGGGGAGGGCCTTTTCTACATACTTAAGGCCAGTGGAGGAGGGGAGCGCGAGTGAAAGGCACAGACTGAGGGCTTTCTCCCTTCATTTTGAAAAGTTTATCTGGGGCTCACTTTTTGGCGAGACTAGGATACACAGAGCACCAGAACACACCAATTACAGCTGGGGGAGTTTTGTTGAGGAGAAACAAAGAACAAGATGTAAGAGTTTGAAAGAACAGAATGTTTTTTTGCTGTTATTGTGCAAATTTTTTCGGATTTGGAAAAACGGTGGAAACTGCTAATTTATCAATGACATTGCAAAAACTTGATTTTCTTCTTTAGCTTCCTGTTTAAGGATTGGATATTCCGAGACAATTTTAAATAAGTGTGTTGTTCTTGTTTTTTCTTATTTAGGCCCAGTATGGAGCAGCGGAAGGTGCGTTCACGTGACGCGGCACGCTGTAGGAGGAGTCAGGAGACGGAGGTGTTTTATGAGCTGGCCCACTCACTACCCCTTCCACGACGTATCGCCTCCACCTGGACAAAGCTGCCATCATGAGGGTGGCGCTCAGCTACCTGCGCATGAACCGCTTGATTCAATCAGGTGGGTTCTTGCTGAAATCCTGCTGCCGTACGAGGTCTAGCAGTGGTCCTCGGTTGGTAGAAACCTAAAATGAGCCACAGGTCTGCGTTAATAGAGTTATGACAGCAGGCAGAAAAAAACAAAGTTATAAGTGCAACTAAATATAATCATGGCATAGTTGGGTTCAGAGATGTTTGCAGTATTTTTGGAGCAAATACATCTCTATTGAACAAGTGAAAAGACAAAACGTTCCCAGAATCCATTA
>NW_020523409.1:0-26720 GCF_003368295.1 Carassius auratus | reverse complement strand
GCATTTACCGGGGTTCAAGCATTTTAAGGCATCTGAGGTGGTCAAGCCAACCTGGATGTTTGGATGACATTTAAACACATCCAAAATGGAGAACAGGTTAACAGACAGACACACACACTGAAAGTAAAATGATTAGACTAATATATGTATACTCATAAGCATATGCACACACACACACACAACACACACACACACACACAAGACACACAAAGAACACATTACATGCACAAACATTTTGTTGCAGATATAGTATTTGAAATAAGTGATAGGTGACAATAAACTTATTGCAAGTCTTCTCTTTTTAAGAGTTTAGATGTTTTCAGGTTAAACTGTAATCATAATGTGGCAAAATTTGTAAAAACTGATACATCTGTATGAACAAAATGGAAAACATTGATTCAATAAGATTTAAAATGTTATTAACAGTTAATTTATTTAATTTTTGGCATGAATTCATTGAAAACAGTACTGTTCAACTTAGCTGAATGAGCCCATTGGGTCTTCCGCTGCCATCTAGTGGTTATAAATTGCATTTACTCAACAACACTGTGTTTTTAAACATAACTGTTATAGTGTTTGTTTTTTTTTTTTGCCCAATCTCTCTTAAATTTTGCATGCTTGTTTAGAATGAAATTATGCATTATTTTACACAGTTTTGATAATTGTGTGGGCTTTCTGTTTGTATTAATAGGTCCTTTGTGTACACTATGCAAATAACATATTATAAAATTACTGGTTTATAGTTGTCCAAATCGCAATTTGTTCAACATGTTTTTGATAATTATTGACCTTCAGAGTCTAGAGAATTGTACTTCAGTGGTTTTATTGATTTTCATCTTATAACCGTATCACTAGTATGCCAAAGTAACTTTTTAAAATAATCTTGAATATTTAATTAACAGCTTTATTGACAACATGGTCCCAGAGCAAAGTTGTTTCAGAATGAGGAGATCTATCATATGATATGAAGATTTAGTGTTTTTGAGTGAATATATGAGCATTTCAAACAATTTGAGGCCATTTACCATATAAATCTTGTGTTTTGAGACCTTTTCTACTGTTATAGCGCCACCTATGGTCTGATCTCCATGAAACTTTGCATGCTTGTTAAGAGTCATCCTGTTACATGATTTCACCGAGTTTCATAAAGTTTTGAGTTTTCGTTTAGGTTTTATAGGCTTTGGGGTATGTTTGGCCACACCCCTTTTTCTAAATTACCCCTTTACAGCTAACCAAAGGACAAAATTCAACATTTTTTTGATAATTATTGATCTAGAGAGTCCACAGAATATTACTGCAGTGGTTTGGTTCCGATCGGGCAAAAAACCTAGGACTAGTTCGCAAAAGTAGGTTTTTAACATATTTGTGAATAACAATTGAACGATTTGATTGACAGCAATGGTTCTTGAGGCAAAGTTGTGCAATATGAGGAGATCTATCAAATGATATGCATATTTCGTTGATATGTGAAACACCACGTGATTACAGAGCCATAAAACTCGTTAGCGCCAACTAGTGGCCGATTTCTTTCAAAATTCTTACAGACCTTAAGGTTCATGAGTCGAACGTACCCAGCGAGTTTCGTTCCGATCAACATCCGTTAACCCTTTCAAATAGGTGCTTAAAATTGTTTGGCCAATGGCGGCCATGTTTTTTTGAGATATGCAAATGTCCTCATAGGTACTTGTGCCCCTTCAGACCAAGACACTGCATACCAATTTTCAAGTCGATCGAGCCAACGGTTGCCTAGTTATAGCCATTTATGTGTTTTTTCAATCTTATAGCGCCCCCAAGTGGCAGAGATGCGCAATTTTTTTTGTATGACCAAAGATTGAGCTCATACATATGAGTACCAAGTTTGGTGAAGATATCTCATTCCGTTCAAGAGTTATAGCTAAAATAGCATTTGGCTAACGTTAGCATAGACGCTTTTTGGTGTACTGTTTCGCGTAAGAATTGAAATTTCAACTTTTTTTGATAATTATTGATATTGAGTGTCCAGGTAATATTTCTGAAGTGGTTTGATTCCGATTGCTTAAAAATCCTAAGACTAGTTCGCAAAAGTAGGTTTCGGATATAGCTCGATTTTGCGAGAAAACGGTGCGTCGTAGAGCAAAAAATGCAGCTGTGCACTTTTGTTCGGGCTAACCCAAGGATTGCAACGATGCCTTGTTTTTGAGTCTACGGCTAACGGTTTACGATCTGCGGCCAAAAATGTCCAAAATTTTAGTTTTTTGCGCTGTAGCGCCCCCGTTAGGCCGATTGGGCTAAGACTTTGATAAGTTCTCCCCAAAATGAGCTCTACGATCTGTCCAAATTTCAGCTCTCTAGGCCTTACGGTTTGGGCTGCACGTTCAGTTCTAGGGCGGAAGAATAATAATAATAATAAAAATCCTAACAATTACAAGAGGGTTTCAGCACTGCGTGCTTGAACCCCTAATTAAAGCTGCAAGCAGCGTTTACCGGGGTTCAAGCACATTAAGGCCTCTGAGGTGGTCTGAGCCAACCTGGATGTACGGATGACAGTTAAACACATCCAAAACGGAGAATAGGCTGACAGACAGACACACGCACTGAAATTAAATGATTAAACTAGTTTTAAGAGTTTGGATGTCATTTTCAGGTTTCACTGTAATCATAATGTGGCAAAATTTTAAAAACTGGTAAGTCTGTATGAACAAAATGGAAAACTTTAACTCAGTGAGATTTAAAATGTTGTAACAGTGTTTTTTTTTTATTGTTTAGGCATGAATTCATAAATCTTCTCAAAAGTACTGTTTCAATTTGCTGAATGAGCCCATTAGTGGTCTTCCGCTGCCATCTAGTGGTTGCATTTACTCAAACAACACTGTTTTTAAACATAACTGTTATAGAGTAATGTTTTTTGCCCAATCTCTCTTAAATTTTGCATGCTTGTTTAGAATGAATTTAGGCTTTATTTTACACAGTTTTGATAGTTTGTGGGCTTTCTGTTTGTATAAATAGGCCTTTGTGTACACTGTGAAAAGAACATATTATACAATCACTGGTTTATAGTTGTCCAAATGCAATTTTTCAACATGTTTTTGATTATTATTGACCTTCAGAGTCTAGAGAATTGTACTTCAGTGGTTTTATTGATTTTCAGCTTAAAGCCTTGGAGTACTTTGCCAAAGTAACTTTTTTAAATAATCTTCAATATTTAATTAACAGCTTTATTGACAACATTGGTCCCAAAAGTTGTTCAGAATGAGGAGATCTCTCATATGATATGAAGATCTAGTGTTTATGTGAATATATGAGCATTTTCAGACAATTTGAGGCCATTTACCATATCAATCTTATGTTTTGAGACCTTTTCTACTGTCATAGCGCCACCTGTGGTCCGATCTCCATGAAAATTTGCATGCTTGTTAAGAGTCACCTGTTACATGTTTTCACCAAGTTTCATAAAGTTTTGAGTTTTCGTTTAGGTTTTATATGCTTTTGGGTATTTTGGTCACGCCCCTTTTCTAATTTAGCCAGTTAAAGCTAACCAAAGGACAAAATTCAACATTTTTTTGATAATTATTGATCTAGAGAGTACAGAGAAAATTACTGCAGTGGTTTGGTTTCGATCGGGTAAAAAATCTGGGACTAGTTCGCAAAAGTAAGTTTTTAACATATTTGTGAATAACAATTGAACGATTTGATTGACATCTTCGCTCCTTGAGGCAAAGTTGTTCACAAAGAGGAGATCTATCATATGATATGAAGATCTAGTGTTTGTGTGAATGTATGAACATGTCCTACAAATTGTGATCATTTTCTATTGAAAATGTGTGTTTTTGAGGCTTTTTCAACTGTTATAGCGCCACCTATGGTCCGATCTCCATGAAACTTAGTATGCTTGTTAAGAGTCTCCTGATACATGATTCCACGAAGTTTCATAAAGTTTTGAGTTTTCGTTTAGGTTTTATAGGCTTTGGGGTATGTTTGGCCACACCCCTTTTACTAAATTACCCCTTTACAGCTAACCAAAGGACAAAATTCAACATTTTTTTGATAATTATTGATCTAGAGAGTCCACAGAATATTACTGCAGTAGTTTGGTTCCGATCGGACAAAAAACCTAGGACTAGTTCGTAAAAGTAGGTTTTTAACATATTTGTTAATAACATTTGAACGATTTGATTGACAGCAATGGTTCTTGAGGCAAAGTTGTGCATTATGAGGAGATCTATCAAATGATATGCATATTGTGTTGATAAGTGAAACACCACGTGATTACAGAGCCAATAAACTCGTTAGCGCCAACTAGTGGCCGATTTCTTTCAAAATTCTTACAGACCTTAAGGTTCATGAGTCGAACGCACCAAGCGAGTTTTGTTCCGATCAACATCCGTTAACCCTTTCAAATAGGTGCTTAAAATTGTTTGGCCAATGGCGGCCATGTTTTTTGAGATATGCAAATGTCCTCATAGGTACTTGTGCCCCTTCAGACAAAGACACTGCATACCAATTTTTAGGTCGATCGAGCCAACGGTAGCCTAGTTATAGCCATTTATGTGTTTTTTCTTTTTATAGCGCCCCCAAGTGGCAGAGGTGTGCAATTTTTTTTATTTGACCAAAGTTTTAGGTCTTACAAATGTGTAGCAAGTTTGGTTAAGATATCTTATTTCTTTCACGAGTTATAGCCTGTTGCGTAAAATTGCTCCTCGACTTTCGAACGTTTTGGCATCCCATTACGACAGCGAGTCGAAATTTCAACTTTTTTTTGATAATTATTGATATTCCCTGGCCAGAGAACATTTCTGCAGTGGTTTGGTTCAGATTGGGCGAAAAACCTAGGACTAGTTCGCAAAAGTAGGTTTTGGACATACGTCAAATTTGCGAAAAAACAAGGCCTCCTAGACCCAAAATCAGAGTGACCGTTTTTAATTTCGCATGACCCACGGATTCCGGAAATGTTAAATTTTTGGCTCTATGATAAGCGGTTTAGGAGTTATTAGCACTAACGCATTTTTGATCACTGTAGCGCCCCCTTTAGGCCGATTGGGGCGAGCCTTTGGATCTGACAAGAAGGCCGGACTTCTACCATCTGACCAAGTTTCAGCTCTCTAGGCCTTACGGTTTGGGCTGCACGATCAGTTTGAGTGGAGAATAATAATAATAATAATAATAATAAAAATCCTAACAGATACAATAGGGTTTCAGCACTGCGTGCTTGAACCCCTAATAATAAAAATCCTAACAATTACAATAGGGTTTCAGCACTGCGTGCTTGAACCCCTAATTAAAGCTGCAAGCAGCATTTACGGGGTTCAAGCACTTAAGGGATCTTAGGTGGTCAGAGCCAACCTGGACATATATGGATGGCCGTTAAACACATCCAAAATGGAGAATAGGCTAACAGACAGACACACACACTGAAATTAAATGATTAAACTCGTTTTTAAGATTTTAGATGTCATTTTCAGGTTTCACTGTAATCATAATGTGGTAAAATTTTAAAAACTGATATGTCTGAATGAACAAAATGGAAAACTTTAACTCAATGAGATTTGAAATGTTGTAAGAGTGTTTTTTGTATTGTTTAGGCATTACATCCTTTCAACTGTACAGTTTAAGTTAGCTGAATGAGCCCATTAGTGGTTTTCCGCTGCCATCTAGTGGTTATAAATATCAATTTCTCATACATCAATGTGTTAATCCTTTTAACTCTTAGTGTTTTTTGCCCAATATCTCTTAAATATGGCATGCTCGTTTAGAATGAAATTATGCATTATTTCACACAGTTTTGATAATTTGTGGGCTTTCTGTTTGTATTAATAGGCCTTTGTGTACACTATGCAAATAACATATTATAAAATTACTGGTTTATAGTTGTCCAAATGCAATTGTTCAACATGTTTTTGATAATTATTGACCTTCTGAGTCTAGAGAATTGTACTTCAGTGGTTTTATTGATTTTCAGCTTAAAGCCTTGGAATACTTTGCCAAAGTAACTTTTTCAAATAATCTTGAATATTTAATTAACAGATTTATTGACAAAATTGGTCCCAGAGGCAAAGTTTTTCAGAATGAGGAGATCTATCATATGATATGAAGATTTTGTGTTTTTGAGTGAATATATGTGCATTTTCAAACAGTTTGAGGCCATTTACCATCTAAATCTTGTGTTATGAGACCTTTTCTACTGTTATAGCGCCACCTATGGATCAATCTCCATGAAACTTTGCAGCCTTGTTGAGAGTCACCTGTTACATGATTTCACCTAGTTTCATAAAGTTTTGAGTTTTCGTTTAGGTTTTATAGGCTTTGGGGTATGTTTGGCCACACCCCTTTTTCTAAATTACCCCTTTACAGCTAACCAAAGGACAAAATTCAACATTTTTTTGATAATTATTGATCTAGAGTGTCCACAGAATATTACTGCAGTGGTTTGGTTCTGATCGGGCAAAAAATCTAGGACTAGTTCGCAAAAGTAAGTTTTTAACATATTTGTGAATAACAATTGAACGATTTGATTGACAGCAATGGTTCTTGAGGCAAAGTTGTGCATTATGAGGAGATCTATCAAATGATATGCATATTGTGTTGATATGTGAAACACCACGTGATTACAGAGCCATACAACTCGTTAGCGCCAACTAGTGGCCGATTTCTTTCAAAATTCTTACAGACCTTAAGGTTCATGAGTCGAACGTACCCAGCGAGTTTCGTTCCGATCAACATCCGTTAACCCTTTCAAATAGGTGCTTAAAATTTTTTGGCCAATGGCGGCCATGTTTTTTGAGATATGCAAATGTCCTCATAGGTACTTGTGCCCCTTCAGACCAAGACACTGCATACCAATTTTCAAGTCGATCGAGCCAACGGTTGCCTAGTTATAGCCATTTATGTGTTTTTTCTATCTTATTGCGCCCCCAAGTGGCAGAGATTCGCAATTTTTTTTATTTTACCCAAAATTGAGCTCGTACATATGTGTACCAAGTTTGGTGAAGTTATCTCATTCCGTTCAAGAGTTATAGTTAAAATAGCATTTGGCCAACGTTACTATAGACGCTTTTTGGCATACTGTTTCGCGTAAAAATTGAAATTTCAACTTTTTTTTGATAATTATTGGTATTGAGTGTCCAGGGAATATTTCTGAAGTGGTTTGGTTCTGATTGGTTGAAAATCCTAGGACTAGTTCGCAAAAGTAGGTTTCGGATATAGCTCGATTTTGCGAGAAAACGGTGCGTCGTAGACCCCAAAAAGGCGCCATGCACTTTTGTTCGGGCTAACCCAAGGATTGCTATGATGCCATGTTTTTGAGTTTATGGCTAACGGTTTACGATTCACGGCCAAAAACGTCCAAAATTTTTGTTTTTTGCGCTATAGCGCCCCCGTTTGGCCGATTGGGCTGAGACTTTGATAAGTTCTCCCCAAAATGAGCTCTACGATCTGTCCAAATTTCAGCTCTCTAGGCCTTACGGTTTGGGCTGCACGTTCAGTTCTAGGGCGGAAGAATAATAATAATAATAATAATAATAATAATAAAAATCCTAACAATTACAATAGGGTTTCAGCACTGCGTGCTTGAACCCCTAATTAAAGCTGCAAGCAGCATTTTACCGGGGTTCAAGCACATTAAGGCCTCTGAGGTGGTCAGAGCCAACCTGGATGCATGGATGACAGTTAAACACATCCAAAATGGAGAACAGGTTAACAGACAGACACACACACTGAAAGTAAATGATTAGACTAATATATTAATACTCTATAAGCATATGCACACACACACACACACACACACAAAGACACACATATACATGCACAAACATTTTGTTGCAGATATAGGTATTTGACATAAGTGATAGGTGACAATAAACTTATTGCAAGTCTTCTCTTTTTTAGAGTTTAGATGTCATTTTCAGGTTAAACTGTAATCATAATGTGGCAAAATTTTAAAAACTGATACATCTGTATGAACAAAATGGAAAACATTGACTCAATGAGATTTAAAATGTTATAAAAGTTCATTTTTTAATGTGTTGGCATGAATTCATGAATCCTTTCAACAGTACTGTTCAACTTTACTGAATGAGCCCATTAGTGTTCTTCCGCTGCCATCTAGTGGTTATAAATTGCATTTACTCAAACAACACTGTGTTTTAAACATAAATGTTATAGTGTTGTTATTTTTTTTTGCCCAATCTCTCTTAAATTTTGCATGCTTGTTTAGAATGAAATCATGCGTTATTTTACACAGTTTTGATAATTTGTGGGCTTTCTGTTTGTATTAATAGGCCTTTGTGTACACTATGCAAATAACATATTATAAAATTACTGGTTTATAGTTGTCTAAATGCAATTGTTCAACATGTTTTTGATAATTATTGACCTTCAGAGTCTAGAGAAATGTACTTCAGTGGTTTTATTGATTTTCATCTTAAACCCTTTCACTAGTATGCCAAAGTAACTTTTTAAAATAATCTTGAATATTTAATTAACAGCTTTATTGACAACATTGGTCCCAAAGGCAAAGTTGTTCAGAATGAGGAGATCTATCATATGATATGAATATCTAGTGTTTTTGAGTGAATATATGATCATTTTCAAACAATTTGAGGCCATTTACCATCTAAATATTGTGTTTTGAGACCTGTTGTACTGTTTTAGCGCCACCTATGCTTCGATCTCCATGAAACTTTGCATGCTTGTTAAGAGTCACCTGTTACATGTTCTCACCGAGTTTCATAAAGTTTTGAGTTTTCGTTTAGGTTTTATAGACTTTGGAGTATGTTTGGCCACACCCCTTTTCTAAATTATCCCTTAACAGCTAACCAAAGGACAAAATTCAACATTTTTTTAATAATTATTGATCTAGAGAGTCCACAGAATATTACTGCAGTGGTTTGGTTCTGATCGGACAAAAAACCTAGGACTAGTTCGCAAAAGTAGGTTTTTAACAAATTTGTTAATAACAATTGAACGATTTGATTGACAGCAATGGTTCTTGAGGCAAAGTTGTGCATTATGAGGAGATCTATCAAATGATATGCATATTGTGTTGATATGTGAAACACCACGTGATTACAGAGCCATAAAACTCGTTAGCGCCAACTAGTGGCCGATTTCTTTCAAAATTCTTACAGACCTTAAGGTTCATGAGTCGAACGTACCCAGCGAGTTTCGTTCCGATCAACATCCGTTAACCCTTTCAAATAGGTGCTTAAAGTTGTTTGGCCAATGGCGGCCATGTTTTTTTGAGATATGCAAATGTCCTCATAGGTACTTGTGCCCCATCAGACCAAGACACTGCATACCAATTTTCAAGTCGATCGAGCCAACGGTTGCCTAGTTATAGCCATTTATGTGTTTTTTCTATCTTATTGCGCCCCCAAGTGGCAGAGATGCGCAATTTTTTTTATTTGACCCAAAATTGAGCTCATACATATGTGTACCAAGTTTGGTGAAGTTATCTCATTCCGTTCAAGAGTTATAGTTAAAATAGCATTTGGCCAACGTTAGCATAGACACTTTTTGGCGTACTGTTTCGCGTAAGAATTGAAATTTCAACTTTTTTTTGATAATTATTGATATTGAGTGTCCAGGGAATATTTCTGAAGTGGTTTGGTTCTGATTGGTTGAAAATCCTAGGACTAGTTCGCAAAAGTAGGTTTCGGATATAGCTCGATTTTGCGAGAAAACGGTGCGTCGCAGACCCCAAAAAGGCGCTGTGCACTTTTGTTCGGGCTAACCCAAGGATTGCTACGATGCCATGTTTTTGAGTTTATGGCTAACGGTTTACGATTCACGGCCAAAAATGTCCAAAATTTTTGTTTTTTGCGCTGTAGCGCCCCCGTTTGGCCGATTGGGCTGAGACTTTGATAAGTTCTCCCCAAAATGAGCTCTACGATCTGTCCAAATTTCAGCTCTCTAGGCCTTACGGTTTGGGCTGCACGTTCAGTTCTAGGGCGGAAGAATAATAATAATAATAATAATAAAAATCCTAACAATTACAATAGGGTTTCAGCACTGCGTGCTTGAACCCCTAATAAAAATCCTAACAATTACAATAGGGTTTCAGCACTGCGTGCTTGAACCCCTAATAAAAATCCTAACAAATACAATAGGGTTTCAGCACTGCGTGCTTGAACCCCTAAAAATCCTAACAAATACAATAGGGTTTCAGCACTGCGTGCTTGAACCCCTAAAAATCCTAACAATTACAATAGGGTTTCAGCACTGCGTGCTTGAACCCCTAAAAATCCTAACAATTACAATAGGGTTTCAGCACTGCGTGCTTGAACCCCTAATTAAAGCTGCAAGCAGCATTTTACCGGGGTTCAAGCACATTAAGGCCTCTGAGGTGGTCAGAGCCAACCTGGATGCATGGATGACAGTTAAACACATCCAAAATGGAGAACAGGCTAACAGACAGACACAAACACTGATAGCAAATGATTAGACTAATATATGTATACTCTATAAGCATATGCACACACACACACACACACACACACACACACACAAAGACACACATATACATGGACACACATTTTGTTGCAGATATAGGTATTTGAAATAGGTGATAGGTGACAAACTAATTGCAAGTCTTCTCTTTTTTAGAGTTTAGATGTCATTTTCAGGTTAAACTGTAATCATAATGTGGCAAAATTGTAAAAACTGATACATCTGTATAAACAAAATGGAAAACATCAATTCAATGAGATTTAAAATGTTATAACAGTTAATTTATTAATGTTTTGGCATGAATTCATGAAAACAGTACTGTTTAACTAGCTGAATGAGCCCATTAGTGGTCTTCCGCTGCCATCTAGTGGTTATAAATTGCATTTACTCAAACAACCCTGGTTTTAAACATAACTGTAATAGTGTTGTTATTTTTTTTTTTGCCCAATCTCTCTTAAATTTTGCATGCTTGTTTAGAATGAAATCATGCATTATTTTACACAGTTTTGATAATTTGTGGGCTTTCTGTTTGTATTAATAGGCCTTTGTGTACACTATGCAAATAACATATTATAAAATTATTGGTTTATAGTTGCCCAAATGCAATTGTTCAACATGTTTTTGATAATTATTGACCTTCAGAGTCTAGAGAATTGTACTTCAGTGGTTTTATTGATTTTCATCTTAAACCGTATCACAAGTATACCAAAGTAACTTTTTTAAATAATATTGAATATTTAATTAACAGCTTTATTGACAACATTGGTCCCAGAGGCAAAGTTGTTCAGAATAAGGAGATGTATCATATGATATGAAGATTTAGTGTTTTTGAGTGAATATATGAACATTTTCAAACAATTTGAGGCCATTTACCATATAAATCTTGTGTTTTGAGACCTTTTCTACTTTTATAGCGCCACCTATGGTCTGATCTCCATGAAACTTTGCATGCTTGTTAAGAGTCACCTGTTACATGATTTCACTGAGTTTCATAAAGTTTTGAGTTTTCCTTTAGGTTTTATAGGCTTTGGGGTATGTTTGGCCACACCCCTTTTTTTAATTACCCCGTTACAGCTAACCAAAGGACAAAATTCAATATTTTTTTAATAATTATTGATCTAGAGAGTCCACAGAATGTTACTGTAGTGGTTTGGTTCCGATCGGGCAAAAAACCTAGGACTAGTTCGCAAAAGTAGGTTTTTAACATATTTGTGAATAACAATTGAACGATTTGATTGACAGCAATGGTTCTTGAGGCAAAGTTGTGCATTATGAGGAGATCTATCAAATGATATGCATATTGTGTTGATATGTGAAACACCACGTGATTACAGAGCCATAAAACTCGTTAGCGCCAACTAGTGGCCGATTTCTTTCAAAATTCTTACAGTCCTTTAGGGCTATGAGTCAAACATGCCCACCGAGTTTCGTTCCGATTGACATCCGTTAACCTTGTTAAATAGGTGCTCAAACTTCTTTGGCCAATGGCGGCCATGTTTTTTTAGATACGCGAATGTCCTCATAGATACTTGTGCCACTTCTGACAAAGACATGACATGCCAATTTTCAAGTCGATCGGACCAACGGTTGCTTAGTTATAGCCATTTATGTGTTTTTTCTGTCTTATAGCGCCCCCAAGTGGCAGAGGTGTGCAATTTTTTTTATTTGACCAAAGTTTTTGCTCTTACAAATGTCCAGCAAGTTTGGTTAAGATATCTCATTTAATTCACAAGTTATAGCCTGTTGCGTAAAATTGGTCCTCGACTTTCGAACGTTTTGGCAGCCCATTACAACAGTAAGTCGAAATTTCAACTTTTTTTTGATAATTATTGATATTCACTGTCCAGAGAAAACTTCTGCAGTAGTTTGGTTCCGATTGGGTGAAAAACCTAGGACTAGTTCGCAAAAGTAGGTTTTGGACATACTTCAAGTTTGCGAAAAAACGAGGCCTCCTAGACCCCAAATCAGAGTGACCGTTTTTAATTTCGCTTGACCCAAGGATTCCAGAAATGTTAAATTTTTGAGTCTACGACAAGCGGTTTAGGAGCTATTAGCAAAAACGAATTTTTGATCGCTGTAGCGCCCCCCACTGGCCGAATGGGCTGGATCTTTGTATCTGAGTAGCGAGCAAGACTACTACCTTTTGACCAAGTTTCAGCTCTCTAGGCCTTACGGTTTGGGCTGCCCGTTCAGTTTTAAGGCGGAAGAATAATAATAATAATAATAAAAATCCTAACAATTACAATAGGGTTTCAGCACTGCGTGCTTGAACCCCTAATAAAAATCCTAACAATTACAATAGGGTTTCAGCACTGCGTGCTTGAACCCCTAATTAAAGCTGCAAGCAGCATTTTACCGGGGTTCAAGCACATTAAGGCCTCTGAGGTGGTCAGAGCCAACCTGGATGCATGGATGACAGTTAAACACATCCAAAATGGAGAACAGGCTAACAGACAGACACACACACTGAAAGTAAATGATTAGACTAATATATGTATACTCTATAAGCATATGCACACACACAAACACATTTTGTTGCAGATATAGGTATTTGAAATAAGTTATTGGTGGCAGTAAACTTATTGCAAGTCTGCTCTTTTTTAGAGTTTAGATGTCATTTTCAGGTTAAACTGTAATCATAATGTGGCAAAATTGTTAAAACTGATACATCTGTATGAACAAAATGGAAAACATCAATTCAATGAGATTTAAAATGTTATAACAGTTAATTTATTAATGTTTTGGCATGAATTCATAAAAACAGTACTAGCTGAATGAGCCAATTAGTGGTCTTCTGCTGCCATCTAGTGGTTATAAATTGCATTTACTCAAACAACACTGTGTTTTTAAACATAACTGTTATAGTGTTGTTATTTTTTTTTGCCCAATCTCTCTTAAATTTTGCATGCTTGTTTAGAATGAAATTATGCATTATTTTACACAGTTTTGATAATTTGTGGGCTTTCTGATTGTATTAATAGGCCTTTGTGTGGACTATGAAAAGAACATATTATAAAATGACTGGTTTATAGTTGCCCAAATGCAATTGTTCAACATGTTTTTGATAATTATTGACCTTCAGAGTCTAGAGAATTGTACTTCAGTGGTTTTATTGATTTTCATCTTAAACTGTATCACAAGTATGCCAAAGTAACTTTTTTAAATAATCTTGAATATTTAATTAACAGCTTTATTGACAACATTGGTCCCAGAGGCAAAGTTGTTCAGAATGAGGAGATCTATCATATGATATGAAGATTTAGTGTTTTTGAGTGAATATATGAGCATTTTCAAACAATTTGAGGCCATTTACCATATAAAGCTTGTGTTTTGAGACCTTTTCTACTGTTATAGTGCCACCTATGGTCTGATCTCCATGAAACTTTGCATGCTTGTTAAGAGTCACCTGTTATATGATTTTACGTAGTTTCATAAAATTTTGAGTTTTCGTTTAGGTTTTATAGGCTTTGGGGTATGTTTGGCCACACCCCTTTTTCTAAATTACCCCTTTACAGCTAACCAAAGACAAAATTCAACATTTTTTTGATAATTATTGATCTAGAGAGTCTACAGAATATTACTGCAGTGGTTTGGTTCCGATTGGGCAAAAAACCTAGGACTAGTTCGCAAAAGTAGGTTTTAAACATATTTGTGAATAACAATTGAACGATTTGATTGACAGCAATGGTTCTTGAGGCAAAGTTGTGCATTATGAGGAGATCTATCAAATGATATGCATATTTCGTTGATATGTGAAACACCACGTGATTACAGAGCCATAAAACTCGTTAGCGCCAACTAGTGGCCGATTTCTTTCAAAATTCTTACAGACCTTAAGGTTCATGAGTCGAACGTACCCAGCGAGTTTTGTTCCGATCAACATCCGTTAACCCTTTCAAATAGGTGCTTAAAATTGTTTGGCCAATGGCGGCCATGTTTTTTTGAGATATGCAAATGTCCTCATAGGTACTTGTGCCCCTTCAGACCAAGACACTGCATACCAATTTTCAAGTCGATCGAGCCAACGGTTGCCTAGTTATAGCCATTTATGTGTTTTTTCGATCTTATAGCGCCCCCAAGTGGCAGAGATGCGCAATTTTTTTTGTTTGACCAAAGATTGAGCTCATACATATGTGTACCAAGTTTGGTGAAGATATCTCATTCCGTTCAAGAGTTATAAATAAAATAGCATTTGGCTAACGTTAGCATAGACGCTTTTTGGTGTACTGTTTCGCGTAAGAATTGAAATTTCAACTTTTTTTTGATAATTATTGATATTGAGTGTCCAGGGAATATTTCTGAAGTGGTTTGATTCCGATTGGTTAAAAATCCTAAGACTAGTTCGCAAAAGTAGGTTTCGGATATAGCTCGATTTTGCGAGAAAACGGTGCGTCGTAGAGCAAAAAATGCAGCTGTACACTTTTGTTCGGGCTAACCCAAGGATTGCAACGATGCCTTGTTTTTGAGTCTATGGCTAACGGTTTACGATCTGCGGCCAAAAATGTCCAAAATTTTAGTTTTTTGCACTGTAGCGCCCCCGTTAGGCCGATTGGGCTAAGACTTTGATAAGTTCTCCCCAAAATGAGCTCTACAATCTGTCCAAATTTCAGCTCTCTAGGCCTTACGGTTTGGGCTGCACGTTCAGTTCTAGGGCGGAAGAATAATAATAATAATAAAAATCCTAACAATTACAAGAGGGTTTCAGCACTGCGTGCTTGAACCCCTAATTAAAGCTGCAAGCAGCATTTATCGGGGTTCAAGCATTTTAGGTCTCTGGGGTGGTCTCGGCCAACCTGGATGTACGGATGACAGTTAAACACATCCAAAATGGAGATTAGGCTCACAGACAGACACACGCACTGAAATTAAATGATTGAACTAGTTTTTAATAGTTTAGATGTCATTTTCAGCTTTCACTGTAATCATAAAGTGGCAGAAGTGTAAAAACTGACGTTTACATTTATCTGACACTTTTATCCAAAGCTATTTACACTTGCTATATATATGTCAGAGGTCACATGCTTCTGGACCAACTTGGGGTTAAGTGTCTTGCTCAGCGACACATCGGTGTCTCACAGTGGATTCGAACCCGGGTCGCTCGCACCAATGGCATGTGTCTTATCCACTGCGCCAACAACACCACTACGTCTGTTGGACATGTCTGTTTGAACAAAATGGAAAACTCTGACTCAATGAGATTTTAAATATAACTGTGTTTTTTTATTTTTTAGGCATGAATTCACTTAAATTTTGCATGCTTGTTTAGAATGAGATTATGCATTATTTTACACAGTTTTGATAATTTGTGGGCTTTCTGTTTGTATTAACAGGTCTTTGGGTACACTATGTAAAGAACTTATTTTAAAATAACCGGTTTATAGTTGTCCAAATACAATTGTTCAACATTTTTTTGATAATTATTGACCTTCAGAGTCTAGAGAATTGTACATCAGTGGTTTTATTGATTTTCAGCTTAAACCCTTGGACTAGTTTGCCAAAGTAACTTTTTTAAATAATCTTGAATATTTAATTAGGATTTTTATCGACAACATTGATCCAAGAGGCAAAGTTGTTCAGAATGAGGAGATCTATCATATGATCTAGTGTTTGTGGGAATATATGAATATTTTTAACCAATTTGAGGCCATTTACCATATAAATCTTGTGTTTTTGAGACCTTTTCTACTGTTATAGCGCCACCTATTGTCCGATCTCCATGAAAATTTGCATGATTGTTCAGAGACATCGGCTCAATGTTTTCTCCTAGTTTTGTAAAGTTTTGAGTTTCTGTTGAGGTTTTATAGGCTTTTGTTTGTATGTGGCCACGCCCCTTTTATTAATGACCTGGTTACAGCTAACCAAAGGACAAAATTCAACATTTTTTTGATAACTATTGATCTAGAGAGTCCAGAGAATATTACAGCAGTGGTTTGGTTCTGATTGGGTGAAAACCCTAGGACTAGTTCGCAAAAGTAGGTTTTTAACATATCTGTGAATAATTAATGAACTATTTGATTGACAGCCATGGTTCTTGAGGCAAAGTTGTGCATCATGAGGAGATCTATCAAATGATATGCATATTGTGTGAATCTATGTCACACCACGTGATTACTGAGCCAAAAAATCTCATTAGCGCCAACTAGTGGCCGATTTCTTTCAAAATTCTTACAGACCTTTAGGACCCTGAGTCGAACGTGCCTACCGAGTTTCGTTCCGATTGACCTCTGTTAACCTTGTCAAAAAGGTGCTTACATTTCATTGGCCAATGGCGGCCATGTTTTTTTAGATACGCCTATTTCCTCATAGACCCTTGTGTCACATGGGACAATGACATGGCATACAAATTTTCAAGTCGATCAGGCTAACGGTTGTGTAGTTATAGCCATTTTTATGTTTTTACCTCTTATAGCGCCACCAAGTGGCAGAGATGTGCAATTCTTTTTTATTTGACCAAAGTTTCAGCTCATCAAAATGTGTACCAAGTTTGGTTAAGATATCTCATTTCGTTCACGAGTTCTGGCCTTTTGAATGAAATTGGTCCTCGACTTGTGAAGGTATTAGCGCCCCCTTGCAGCAGTGAGTGAAAATTTCAAATTGTTTTTGATAATTATTGATAATGACTGTCCATAGAACATTTCTGCACTGGTTTTGTTACGATTGGCTGAAAAACCTAGGACAAGTTTGCAAAAGTAGGTTTTGGTTATAGGTCGATTTTACGGGAAAACGGTGCGTCGTAGAGTAAAAAAAGGCGCAGAGCAATTTTGTTCCTATTAACCCAAGGATGCAAAATATATAAAGTTTTTGAGTCTACGTCAAGTGGTTTAGGAGCTATGGCCAAAAATGTCTGAAAATTTTGTTTTTTGTGCTGTAGCGCCCCCGTTAGGCCGATTGGGCCGGGTCTTTGCGCCTGAGTAGCGAGCCAGACTACTACAATCTGGCCAAGTTTCAGCTCTCTAGCCCTTACGGTTTGGGCTGCACGATCAGTTTTAGGGAAGAATAATAATAATAATAATTAAAGCTGCAAGCAGCATTTACCGGGGTTCAAGCACATTAAGGCCTCTGAGGTGGTCTGAGCCAACCTGGATGCATGGATGACAGTTAAACACATCCAAAATGGAGAACAGGCTAACAGACAGACACACACACTGAAAGTAAATGATTAGACTAATATATGTATACTCTATAAGCATATGCACACACACACACACACACACACAGAAAGACACACATATACATGCACAAACATTTTGTTGCAGATATAGGTATTTGAGATAAGTGATAGGTGACAAACTTATTGCAAGTCTTCTCTTTTTAAGAGTTTAGATGTCATTTTCAGGTTAAACTGTGATCACAATGTGGCAAAATAGTAAAAACTGATATATCTGTAAGAACAAAATGGAAAACATTGACTCAATGAGATTTAAAATGTTATAACAGTTACATTTTTAATGTTTTGGGATGAATTCATGAATCCTTTCAACAGTACTGTTCAACTTAACTGAATGAGCCCATTAGTGGTCTTCCACTGCCATCTAGAGGTTATAAATTGCATTTACTCAAGCAACACTGTTTTTAAACATAACTGCTATAGTGTTTTTTTTTTTTTTGCCCAATCTCTCTTAAATTTTGCATGCTTGTTTAGAATGAACTTGTGCATTGTTTTACAGAGTTTTGATAATGTGTGGGCTTTCTGTTTGTATTAATAGGCCTTTGTGTACACCATGACAAGAACATACTATAAAATTACTGGTTTATAGTTGTCCAAATGCAATTGTTCAACATGTTTTTGATAATTATTGACCTTCAGAGTCTAGAGAATTGTACTTCAGTGGTTTTATTGATTTTCATCTTAAACCGTATCACAAGTATGCCAAAGTAACTTTTTAAAATAATCTTGAATATTTAATAAACAGCTTTATTGACAACATTGGTCCCAGAGGCAAAGTTGTTCAGAATGAGGAGATCTATCATATGATATGAAGATTTAGTGTTTTTGAGTGAATATATGAGCATTTTCAAACAATTTGGGGCCATTTACCATATAAATCTTGTGTTTTGAGACCTTTTCTACTGTTACAGCGCCACCTATGGTCTGATCTCCATGAAACTTTGCATGCTTGTTAAGAGTCACCTGTTACATGATTTCACCAAGGCTCATAAAGTTTTGAGTTTTCGTTTAGGTTTTATAGGCTTTGGGGTATGTTTGGCCACACCCTTTTCCTAAATTATCCCCTTACAGCTAACCAAAGGACAAAATTCAACATTTTTTTAATAATTATTGATCTAGAGAGTCCACAGAATATTACTGCAGTGGTTTGGTTCCGATCGGGCAAAAAACCTAGGACTAGTTCGCAAAAGTAGGTTTTTAACATATTTGTGAATAACAATTGAACGATTTGATTGACAGCAATGGTTCTTGAGGCAAAGTTGTGCATTACGAGGAGATCTATCAAATGATATGCATATTGTGTTGATATGTGAAACACCACGTGATTACAGAGCCATAAAACTCGTTAGCGCCAACTAGTGGCCGATTTCTTTCAAAATTCTTAAAAACCTTAAGGTTCATGAGTCGAACGTACCCAGCGAGTTTCGTTCCGATCAACATCCGTTAACCCTTTCAAATAGGTGCTTAAATTTGTTTGGCCAATGGCAGCCATGTTTTTTGAGATATGCAAATGTCCTCATAGGTACTTGTGCCCCTTCAGACCAAGACACTGCATACCGATTTTCAAGTCGATCGAGCCAACGGTTGCCTAGTTATAGCAATTTATGTGTTTTTTCTATCTTATAGCGCCCCCAAGTGGCAGAGATGCGCAATTTTTTTGATTTGACCAAAGATTGAGCTCATACATATGTGTACCGAGTTTGGTGAAGATATCTCATTCCGTTCAAGAGTTATAGTCAAAATAGCATTTGGCTAACGTTAGCATAGATGCTTTTTGGTGTACTGTTTCGCGTAAGAATTGAAATTTCAACTTTTTTTTAATAATTATTGATATTGAGTGTCCAGGGAATATTTCTGAAGTGGTTTGGTTCTGATTGGTTGAAAATCCTAGGACTAGTTCGCAAAAGTAGTTTTCGGATATAGCTCGATTTTGCGAGAAAACGGTGCGTCGTAGACCCCAAAAAGGCGCCGTACACTTTTGTTCGGGCTAATCCAAGGATTGCAACAATGCCATGTTTTTGAGTCTACGGCTAACGGTTTACGATTTACGGCCAAAAAAGTCAAAAATTTTAGTTTTTTGCGCTGTAGCGCCCCCGTTAGGCCGATTGGGTCGAGACTCGGTATCTGACAAGAAGGCCGGACTACTACATTCTGACCAAATTTCAGCTTTCTAGGCCTTACGGTTTGGGCTGCACGAACAGTTTGAGTGGAGAATAATAATAATAATAATAATAATAATAATAATAATAATAATAAAAATCCTAACAAATACAATAGGGTTTCAGCACTGCGTGCTTGAACCCCTAATAATAATTAAAGCTGCAAGCAGCATTTATCGGGGTTCAAGCATTTTAGGTCTCTGGGGTGGTCTCGGCCAACCTGGATGTACGGATGACAGTTAAACACACCCAAAATGGAGTTTAGGCTCACAGACAGACACACGCACTGAAATTAGTTTGATTGAACTAGTTTTTAATAGTTTAGATGTCATTTTCAGCTTTCACTGTAATCATAAAGTGGCAGAAGTGTAAAAACTGACGTCTACATTTATCTGACGCTTTTATCCAAAGCGACTTACACTTGCTATATATGTCAGAGGTCACATACTTCTGGCCCAACTTGGGGTTAAGTGTCTTGCTCAGCGAAACATCGGTGTCTCACGGTGGATTCGAACCCGGGTCGCTCACACCGATGGCGTGTGTCTTATCCACTGCGCCAACAACACCACTACGTCTGTTGGAAATGTCTGTTTGAACAAAATGGAAAACTTTGACTCAATGAGATTTAAAATGTAACTTTGTTTTTTATTTTTTAGGCATGAATTCACTTAAATTTTGCATGCTTGTTTAGAATGAGATTATGCATTATTTTACACAGTTTTGATAATTTGCGGGCTTTCTGTTTGTATTAACAGGTCTTTGGGTACACTACGTAAAGAACGTATTTTAAAATAACTGGTTTATAGTTGTTCAAATACAATTGTTCAATATTTTTTTGATAATTATTGACCTTCAGAGTCTAGAGAATTGTACTTAATTGGTTTTATTGATTTTCAGCTTAAAACCTTGGATTAGTTTTCCAAAGTAACTTTTTAAAATAATCTTGAATATTTAATTAGGAGTTTTATCGACAACATTGATCCAAGAGGCAAAGTTGTTCAGAATGAGGAGATCTATCATATGATCTAGTGTTTGCGTGAATATATGAGTATTTTTAACCAATTTGAGGCCATTTACCATATAAATCTTGTGTTTTTGAGACCTTTTCTACTGTTATAGCGCCACCTATTGTCCGATCTCCATGAAACTTTGCATGATTGTTCAGAGACATCTGCTCCATGTTTTCTCCTAGTTTTGTAAAGTTTTGAGTTTCTGTTGAGGTTTTATGGGCTTTTGTTTGTATGTGGCCACGCCCCTTTTATGAATGACCTGGTTACAGCTAACCAAAGGACAAAATTCAACATTTTTTTGATAACTATTGATCTAGAGAGTCCAGAGAATATTACTGCAGTGGTTTGGTTCTGATTGGGTGAAAAACCTAGGACTAGTTCGCAAAAGTAGGTTTTTAACATATTTGTGAATAATTAATGAACAATTTGATTGACAGCCATGGTTCTTGAGGCAAAGTTGTGCACCATGAGGAGATCTATCAAATGATATGCATATTGTGTGAATCTATGTCCCACCACGTGATTACTGAGCCAAAAAATCTCATTAGCGCCAACTAGTGGCCGATTTCTTTCAAAATTCTTACAGACCTTTAGGGCCCTAAGTCGAACGTGCCTACCGAGTTTCGTTCCGATTGACCTCTGTTAACCTTGTCGAAAAGGGGTTTACATTTCATTGGCCAATGGCGGCCATGTTTTTTTAGATACGCCAATTTCCTCATAGACCCTTGTGTCACATGGGACAATGACATGGCATACAAATTTTCAAGTCGATCAGGCTAACGGTTGTGTAGTTATAGCCATTTTTATGTTTTTACCTCTTATAGCGCCACCAAGTGGCAGAGCTGTGCAATTCTTTTTTATTTGACCAAAGTTTCAGCTCATCAAAATGTGTACCAAGTTTGGTTAAGATATCTCATTTCGTTCACGAGTTCTGGCCTTTTGAATGAAATTGGTCCTCGACTTGTGAAGGTATTAGCGCCCCCTTGAAGCAGTGAGTGAAAATTTCAAATTTTTTTTGATAATTATTGATAATGACTGTCCATAGAACATTTCTGCACTGGTTTTGTTCCGATTGGCTGAAAAACCTAGGACTAGTTTGCAAAAGTAGGTTTGGGCTATAGGTCGATTTTACGGGAAAACGGTGCATCGTAGAGTAAAAAAAGGCGCAGAGCAATTTTGTTCCTATTAACCCAAGGATGCAAAATATATAAAGTTTTTGAGTCTACGTCAAGTGGTTTAGGAGCTATGGCCAAAAATGTCTGAAAATTTAGTTTTTTGTGCTGTAGCGCCCCCGTTAGGCCGATTGGGCCGGGTCTTTGCGCCTGAGTAGCGAGCCAGACTACTACAATCTGGCCAAGTTTCAGCTCTCTAGCCCTTACGGTTTGGGCTGCACGATCAGTTTTAGGGAAGAATAATAATAATAATAATAATAATAATAATAAAAATCCTAACAAAAACAATAGGGTTTCAGCACTTCGTGCTTGAACCCCTAATAATAATAATAATAATTAAAGCTGCAAGCAGCATTTACGGGGTTCAAGCACATTAAGGCCTCTGAGGTGGTCTGAGCCAACCTGGATGTATGGATGACATTTAAACACATCCAAAATGGAGAACAGGCTGGCAGACAAACACAAACACTGAAATTAAATGATTAGACTAATATATGTATACTCTATAAGCATATGCACCCACACACACACACACACAAAGACACACATATACATGGACACACATTTTGTTGCAGATATAGGTATTTGAAATAAGTGATAGGTGACAATAAACTTATTGCACACACACTGAAAGTAAATGATTAGACTAATATATTAATTCTCTATAGGCATGTGCACACACACACACACACACACACACACACGCACACAAAGACAAAGACACACGTATACACGCACACACATTTTGTTGCAGATATAGGTATTTGAAATAAGTTATAGGTGACAATAAACTTATTGCAAGTCTTCTCTTTTTAAGAGTTTAGATGTCATTTTCAGGTTAAACTGTAATCATAATGTGGCAAAATTGTAAAAACTGATATATCAGTATGAACAAAATGGAAAACATTGACTCAATGAGATTTAAAATGTTACAACAGTTAATTTTTTAATGTTTTGGCATGTATTCATGAATCCTTTCAACAGTACTGTTCAACTTAACTGAATGAGCCCATTAGTGGTCTTCCGCTGCCATCTAGTGGTTATAAATTGCATTTACTCAAGCAACACTGTGATTTTAAAAATAACTGTTAGTGTTCTTTTTTTTGCCCAATCTCTCTTAAATTTTGCATGCTTGTTTAGAATTAAATTATGCATTATTTTTCACAGTTTTGATAATTTGTGGGCTTTCTGTTTGTATTAATAGGCCTTTGTGTACACTATGCAAACAACATATTATAACATTACTGGTTTATAGTTGTCCAAATGCAATTGTTCAACATATTTTTGATAATTATTGACCTTCAGAGTCTAGAGAATTGTACTTCAGTGGTTTTATTGATTTTCATCTTAAACCCTATCACAAGTATGCCAAAATTAACTTTTTTAAATAATCTTGAATATTTAATTAACAGCTCTATTGACAACATTGGTCCCAGAGGCAAAGTTGTTCAGAATGAGGAGATTTATCATATGATATGAAGATTTAGTGTTTTTGAGTGAATATATGAACATTTTCAAACAATTTGAGGCCATTTACCATATAAATCTTGTGTTTTGAGACCTTTTCTACTGTTATAGCGCCTATGGTCTGATCTCCATGAAACTTTGCATGCTTGTTAAGAGTCACCTGTTACATGATTTCACTGAGTTTCATAAAGTTTTGAGTTTTCGTTTAGGTTTTATAGGCTTTGGGGTATGTTTGGCCACACCCCTTTTTCTAAATTACCCAGTTACAGCTAACCAAAGGACAAAATTCTACATTTTTTTAATAATTATTGATCTAGAGAGTCCACAGAATATTACTGCAGTGGTTTCGTTCCGATCGGGCAAAAAACCTAGGACTAGTTCGCAAAAGTAGGTTTTTAACATATTTGTGAATAACAATTGAACGATTTGATTGACAGCAATGGTTCTTGAGGCAAAGTTGTGCATTATGAGGAGATCTATCAATTGATATGCATATTGTGTTGATATGTGAAACACCACGTGATTACAGAGACATAAAACTCGTTAGCGCCAACTAGTGGCCGTTTTCTTTCAAAATTCTTGCAGTCCTTTAGGGCTATGAGTCAAACATGCCCACCGAGTTTCGTTCCGATTGACATCCGTTAACCTTGTTAAATAGGTGCTCAAACTTCTTTGGCCAATGGCGGCCATGTTTTTTGAGATACGCGAATGTCCTCATAGATACTTGTGCCACTTCTGACAAAGACATGACATGCCAATTTTCAAGTCGATCGGACCAACGGTTGCTTAGTTATAGCCATTTATGTGTTTTTTCTGTCTGATAGCGCCCCCAAGTGGCAGAGGTGTGCAATTTTTTTTATTTGACCAAAGTTTTTGCTCTTACAAATGTCCAGCAAGTTTGGTTAAGATATCTCATTTCATTCACAAGTTATAGCCTGTTGCGTAAAATTGGTCCTCGACTTTCGAACGTTTTGGCAGCCCATTACAACAGTGAGTCGAAATTTCAACTTTTTTTTGATAATTATTGATATGCACTGTCCAGAGAAAACTTCTGCAGTAGTTTGGTTCTGATTGGGTGAAAAACCTAGGACTAGTTCGCAAAAGTAGGTTTTGGACATACGTCAAGTTTGCGAAAAAACGAGGCCTCCTAGACCCAAAATCAGAGTGACCGTTTTTAATTTCGCTTGACCCAAGGATTCCAGAAATGTTAAATTTTTGAGTCTACGATAAGCGGTTTAGGAGCTATTAGCAAAAACGCATATTTGATCGCTGTAGCGCCCCCCACTGGCCGAATGGGCTGGATCTTTGTATCTGAGTAGCGAGCAAGACTACTACCTTTTGACCAAGTTTCAGCTCTCTAGGCCTTACGGTTTGGGCTGCCCGTTCAGTTTTTAAGGCGGAAGAATAATAATAATAATTAAAGCTGCAAGCAGCATTTTACCGGGGTTCAAGCACATTAAGGCCTTTGAGGTGGTCTCGGCCAACCTGGATGTATGGATGACAGTTAAACACATCCAAAATGGAGAACAGGCTGGCAGACAGACACAAACACTGAAATTAAATGATTAGACTAATATATTAATTCTCTAGAAGCATGTGCAGACACACACACACACACACAAAGACAAAGACACACATTTACATGCACAAACATTTTGTTGCAGATGTAGGTATTTGAAATAAGTGATAGGTGACAATAAACTTATTCCAAGTCTTCTCTTTTTTAGAGTTTAGATGTCATTTTCAGGTTAAACTGTAATCCTAATGTGGCAAAATTGTTAAAACTTATACATCTGTATGAACAAAATGGAAAACATCAATTTCAATGAGATTTAAAATGTTATAACAGTTAATTTATTAATGTTTTGGCATGAATTCATAAAAACAGTACTAGCTGAATGAGCCCATTAGTGGTCTTCCACTGCCATCTAGTGGTTATAAATTGCAGTTACTCAAACAACACTGTGTTTTTAAACATAACTGTTAAAGTATTGTTGTTGTTGTTTTTTTTGCCCTATCTCTCTTAAATTTTGCATGCCTGTTTAGAATGGAATTATGCATTACCTTACACAGTTTTGATAATTTGTGGGATTTCTGTTTGTATTAATAGGCCTTTGTGGCCTCTGGGGTGGTCTCGGCCAACCAGGATGTATGGATGACATTTAAATACATCCAAATGACAGACACACACACACTGAAATTAAATGATTAAACTAGTTTTTAAGAGTTTAGATGTCATTCAGGTTTCACTGTAATCACAATGTGGCAAAATTGTAAAAAATGATGTGTCTGTATGAACAAAATGGAAAACATTGATTCAACAAGATTTAACATGTTATAACAGTTAATTTATTAATGTTTTGGCAAGAATTCATGAATCCTTTCTACAGTACTGTTCAACTTAACTGAATGAGCCCATTAGTGGTCTTCCGCTGCCATCTAGTGGTTATAAATTGCATTTACTGAAACAGCACTGTGTTTTTAAACATAACTGTTATAGTCTTGTTATTTTTTTTTTGCCCAATCTCTCTTAAAGTTTGCATGCTTGTTTAGAACGAAATATGCATTATTTTACACAGTTTTGATAATTTGTGGGCTTTCTGTTTGTATTAATAGGCCTTTGTGTACACTATGCAATAACATATTATAAAATTACTGGTTTATAGTTGTCTAAATGCAATTGTTCAACATGTTTTTGATAATTATTGACCTTCAGAGTCTAGAGAATTGTACTTCAGTAGTTTTATTGATTTTCATCTTAAACCCTTTCACTAGTATGCCAAAGTAACTTTTTTAAATAATCTTGAATATTTAATTAACAGCTTTATTGACAACATTGGTCCCCAGAGGCAAAGTTGTTCAGAATGAGGAGATATATCATATGATATGAAGATTTGGTGTTTTTGAGTGAATATATGAGCATTTTCAAACAATTTGAGGCCATTTACCATAGAAATCTTGTGTTTTGAGACCTTTTCTACTGTTATAGCGCCACCTATGGTCTGATCTCCATGAAACTTTGCATGCTTGTTAAGAGTAACGTGTTACATGATTCAATGAGTTCATAAAGTTTGAGTTTTCGTTTAGGTTTTATAGGCTTTGGGTATGTTTGGCCACACCCCTTTTCTATATTACCGCTTTACAGCTAACCAAAGGACAAAATTCAACATTTTTTTTAATAATTATTGATCTACAGAGTCCACAGAATATTACTGCAGTGGTTTGGTTCCGATCGGACAAAAAACCTAGGACTAGTTCGCAAAAGTAGGTTTTTAAACATATTTGTGAATAACACTTGAACGATTTGATTGACAGCAATGGT
>NW_020523408.1:0-19485 GCF_003368295.1 Carassius auratus | reverse complement strand
ATTCCAGCCCGGAGTGGAGCGGAGCAGAGCGCAGCGCGAGGAGAAGGAGAGAGGGAGGCTGTGCGAGGCCGGGAACACAGAGCAGCGGCCGGAGGGATGTTTAGATAGGTGCAGGCTGCCACTAGGAAGTCCGGGCTCCAATATAAACATGCAGCCACACAGCCCAGCGCTCACGACTGTGGGAGAAACCTGCCCCCAGCCGCCTGAAAGAGAGAGAGAGATAGAGGGAGGATGGGTACACGGCCACTTTCAAATCCTTGAGGAGTATATACACAGCTGACTAGCCGCTCTGTAGCAATTTCTCTCTCTCTCTCCCTCTCTCTCTCTCTCTCTCTCTCTCTCTCACCCCAGGCAGGGCTCTAGAGGCCAAAAGTAATAAGAGTATCTAGATGTGATCTCACCAACAAACAAACACGCTTCTGCACACACACTCACACCCACCCACACACGGGTCACAGTTCATCTCTTAAAACTTGTCATTTCGATGAGAGATAGGAAGGGGAACGCGGCTGCAATTACATTTAATTTACATAATCATTAGACATGTGCATTAACAGGGCGGCAACACACCATGATGCTTTAAAAAGGAAAGGAACTGCTCAATATACAAATAACAACAGACTTATTTAGAATAATCCGTCTTATTCTGAAGCAAAATGCTTAAACTAAAAGGAACTGCAATGCTGGTCCAGCCAGCAAAATGTAAAAGTCTTTTTGTATAATTTTTTCATCTTCATTTTTGGCTTTTTTTCAGTTATTTTTGCATTGCACAGGAATAAATTTTCAATTGTTAGAATGAATGAATGATTAAACGCATTAATTCATATTTGTGTTCTACTTATGGTGCTCTACCAAGGCAAAAATTACACCAAGTTTTTTTTTTTTTTCATTGAACTTTGAAAATCATAATTTCTTCTGAATCCAAGCATATCTGGCTCAAACCTATCTCTTAGGGTTAGATCAATTTCACTTAAAACTCAATTCTGAGTTATGTTTAGATATGAATGTGGATCAATTAATGAGGAATAGCATCTGAAATATAACATACAGTGACCCCAAAAAGTATTAGGACACTTAAACACACTTAAAGTATATGAATGTCACTGCATTGAATAAATATCAAACCAAGCCATTTATTCTGAGACAGACAGCACAGGTGCACTTTTGAAGAAAAACATTTCACAAAAAGGCTTTAAAGGATAAGACAAAATATGTACTGTTCAAATGAAGAAAAGAGTGCATAATTTCTGGTCGTAATACTTAGAGGAGAAATTCCATAGTTAATGTCTCGGCTAGGACACCTGTGTGAACCTGAGGGCCAAGATGGTTAAAAGTAATAACAAAATTGGCATGCTTTATTTAAATTCCATTTTGTTATCAATGCAATGACATTTATATATTTTAAGTGTGGTTTAAAGTTAAAGGTAATAAAAAATTAAATGGCCATCATACTTACCAAGGGCAAAAATAATGTATCTGTTGACACAGTCAAAGTCAATGGGGTCCACAACAACTTTGGGCCCAGTGAATTTTGTTAAGTGGATAAAAAACAAACTAAGAATAAATTCAAATATATTATTTTGTCCCGCAGAAGAAGAAGCCATACAGGTTTTGGTAAAGTCTTATATTTTTTGGGTAAAGTCTTCCTTTAAGTGTCCAAATATATTTTGGGATCAGTGTATGGTGGCAATAATTGTTTCTAGGACAAGGTCTGCAATCACTAAGCGAAGAGGCTTATGTTTCTGAAGGTAAAGTATGGCAGGTTATCGTGCAGTTGTATAATGGAGAGTAATGACGTGATGTATGTCTCTGGCTGTGATGGGCTCTGTACAAGAGGCCTGCAGACACTCAGGCAATATGTCTACTAGACAAGTGTGTGCAGACACCTCTAATTCGGGTAAAGATGGAAAAAGACCAGCCTATGCATGTTTAGTCTGTTCAGCAGTGATGAGTCCCATGAGCAGTAAAGAGCGGGACTGTCACCGCGCATCTCTCACAGCACTTAGAAAGAGACAGCAAAGATTTTTTTGTTGCACTTTCCTGCAACTCTCAAGACTATAAACGGTGTTGTCGCATTCTCCATCTCTTTCTAAAAATGGTCCTTCTTCCTTTTTTGTCTGTTTAAAAAAATTAAATGAATTAAACTTAATTAAATTAAAATGAAAGCAATTTTATTATTATTTATTTATTTTGAGTTAATTTTACTTTATATAAAAGAAAATAATTTTCAGAATTTAAAAAAGAATAAGAAAAAAAATAAAATATTTTGATTTTTATAAAAATATTAATTAATAATAAAAAAAATTAAAACATTTGTATAATGTTATTCTATTCTATTCTATTCTATTCTATTCTATTCTATTCCTTATCCTATACAAGAAGGTCAATTTGGGTTAAAATTAGGAAGAGAAAAATGTTTATATTATATATAAAAAACAGAAAATATTTATGTAATATTATATCATATTTCAAAAGGAAATACACTTTAATTCTTATATAATATACATGTAATAATATATTAAATAAATGTATAATATAAACATAAAATCACATTTTAAAAGTTCGAGTTTGAAATACAGAAGTACACAAATGTCTAAAACAAAGAATCTGACAATGTCCTTTTTACGTAAAGAAAAAGCCAGTGTTTTGACCAGAACAGTCGCTGTATTCATACCCGGTAAAACCTGAGGCTTTCAGAGGCCGGAAGCCCTGAGGCGCTGGTCAGGTTCATAATGCAGTCATATAAAGGAATTAAAAGGCCTAAAATAAAATAACAAATAAAAAAGAGCAAGAAGGACTCATTATTAGACACTGGCATTTCTGCTGCCCAACACACAATGCAGTTCAGCCTAGATGAAACACTGGCCATATGGAGAAGGAACGGACCCACCCGAGCACACGGACACACAAACAGCCCTTGACACATCTCTGCCAGTAAACACACGCACATCCAGCTCTTCCTGGAACAGCACCACCATACAGCTGCGAGGCTCGTAAGCAGCACCAGCACCAACAGCGGGACACACGCAACACACCACCCTCTGATAAACAAAAGATCAAGTGTTACTGTCATCAACAAAGACACCCTCCAGATTATCGTTTCACGTGAAGTGTGAAGATGACACTCCACATACTATAAAACACACATTTTTGTTTCTTATACATTGTTGTATTCTGTTACCCATACATATAAATGTCATTACCAAAACGGGGACATGGGCTGAATTTGAGAGTCAGCACATCTACAACGTCTTTGCTTGGTGTGCCGATCGGTTATTTCCCCTGAAAAACCCACCATCGAGATTGGGTTCCCAGACACACCAACAGGTTCTTCCTTTGACACACTTTCTTTGTGCTGCAGTTTAGCAAAAAATGGCCTGCGGTTTCATTGTGTGTGAATGTGGGAGCAGCTCAGTTCCCGAACTCGAGCTCCGATCAGCTGATCGCTTTATCAGCACAAAGATAGTCACACCTTCAAAAAAATGTATATTTCACATCCATTTTATGATGTGGTTTTGGGGGACAGTCAGCCTTTGCTGACACAACGTGCTGATTAATAACGCCACACTAACAGCAGGCTGCTTCCAGGAACATTTTTTGGAGATTCCAAATCAAGGTTAGAGACAAGAGGGACTTTGCAGATGTGACGGCTGGAATGCTGAACTGGCAGCCACACTTTGTGCCCCATCTCTTTTCTTTCTGTCCAATCAGTTTCTATATTTATAAACACAATGAATATGTTAGGGATTTACAACTGTATAGAGTAATAGCTATTTTATGCTTTGGTGAAAATGGTGTCCTGAATTTGAATAATCTAATCATACCATTTTCATACAATACGCTGACACCCAAGTGATTGTAGGGCTTTGTGTTCAATTTTTTTCTAAATATATGTTGGATAACAATTGACCAAAAAAGCCTTTATGTTTAATGCATTATAAAGGTTTATTGACGACTATAATGTATTATAATTATTCATAATGTGCATTGTAATACTTTATAACTTGTCATCGTTGCAATACATTATATTTTGTCATAAATAAAATATAAATAAAATATAACCAAATGTAAAAAACGTAAGTATTATAATGTATTAACTGTGGTTGCAATTACTCAAAAGATTGCATAATGCATTAAGCCATAATTAATGCATTAAAACTACTTTTATAAGGCTTTAAGTAAAGTGTTACCAATATGTTTTACATTTCATATTCATACAAATCACAACCTTGTAAAGTAGTTATGTTTTGTAGTGAAATTGGGTTGCAAGAAATGTTCAAATTGTCCCAGGCTGCATGCAAAACAAACTTTCAACACGATCAGTGTAATCTAATTCATTAACCAATGGCTTTTATGATCGTGTTTTTTTTTTATGAATCAGAAAAATATGGCAAGATCACCGTAGCCAGATTCCCAAATGAAGAAAATCATAAGCCAGTTCTTTCATCGAATAGTTAAAAAATCTGTTTTATCAGCTTAAATCAGTCTGAAACATGGCCTGTATAATTTGTAGCATTAACAGAAAGATAATTTCCTACATGTGTAAGCAGAATACACATTAGCAGAAGTATAACACAATGAAACAGAATCAAATTTAGAACAGAGAACTTGTGAATTGTAAATCGTTTTAGTTTTACCTGAGTGTAGAGCAGCATTTGGGTCACACCACGACCACAAAACCAATGTTCATATCTCCATCTCTCGAGTTACTGGAAGATATGCACGTGAACAGTATACAGTGAGTCTTGCATTGTATGGTGTGACAAATGAACACTGCACGGGTTTACTGTAAATGCAGTCTGAGTCCCCAGTTCTTGAGACCTTTTACTTTTACTTTTAAACAATCTCTGCTCTCCTTCTGATTTACTGCTAGTTCTTTTAAAGGTGGTTAACATTGTTCTGGCCTGGAATAACCTTCATATCAACTAACCAAATTTTAGGGCAAGCCTTGTGATAGGATGAAAACTAGAGATGCATGAAGTATTTGTATTAAATATTGGTTATGTATATATATTTATCCTCATTGTAAAGTATTAACAAAATGTAATTATTGTCCATATCATAAAAATAATTAGTAATCTGTATCTGTCAGAATTTTAATATTGATGAAAAGGAAAGAAATGACATTTGACAGGAATTATATTCCATTACCAACATCTTAATGTTAAACAAAAGAAGATTTTGCAAAACCACCTAGATGATAACATGTTGTATTATAGATAATCTAATAAACCCAACCAGCTTAACCAGACAGATAATACTAGTTGAACAGCTTTCACCAGCTACGTTTTGGACATCCTCATGTTGGTACACCAGCATAAATCAGCCTTGACCTGTCTAAGCTGTCTTGAATGACAAAGTATCTGGAGGTCTTTCAATTTCGAGATGCTCCGTCTGCATGCATCACTCTCTCTGGAGTCTGTGGACAAATTCCTAAAGAATCCTCCTGCATTGTATCACTGTCGCTGTCAGAAGACAAGAATCGTCCTTATACACACACTTCTGCCACAGCGTACAACAAATGACCAACTAGTCAAGAACACTTAACGTTTAAAAAATGTGTATTCACGTAACACTTATAGACACACATACACACTAAACGCTTTCACACAAAAGTCACTCACATAAAAACACACCTTGCATAAATCCATGCAAATGCAATAAATGTGTTCCCCTGCACTATAAACACATCGCTCGGCCTGGAGAGGCTTCAGATGGAGCAGTCGAGTAGTGACATACGAGCGTGTCCTGCGACACAGAAAGACTCCATCCTCCATCGGCACACATTAACGTGCTGCCTACGCACGCTTCTGCGCCGAGTACGCCATGCTGAAACTAGCCAGGTCCTGCTGGTTTACAATGCGTCAGAGTCTGCAGACTGGTCCTGGGTCTCATGATCTACTGCTTTATAAGAATACACAGCACACACACACTAACTTTAGGTGTGTGAAGGTGAAAGGCTGAGGCCTGGAACAATCTGGTAGAGTTTGAACTTAACTGAGTCAATTCATTCTCATGACCTTAAAGCAAATGAAGCAAACATGCCACTGAATGACTTGGTGTGCAAAGTTTTATGTGCTGTGTTGAAGTATTTCCATTTTGAAGCTTGGCAGAGGCATGTCGAAGGGATTGCAGTATTAGAGGGATATACTTCTTCAAGTCATCATTTCAGTGTAGTGTTGGTGTTGATAATGTTTGGTTTCATTAATGGTTCACAAAGATCTGCATTCTACCACTGAAGCGAACAGAACACATCAACGTAAAACATCAATGTACGGCATAACCAGTTTAGTCTAATTTCTGGACAAATGACTCTTATGAGCCAGTTCTTTTTAGTGAGCGAGAAACATACAGTGCTGGGACCAGTCAATTCATGTCTATCTTCAGTAATTAGTGGTATTTTAAATAATTTAAAATGTTTACTATATATTAATATTTTTAATAATAACAATATATTTTCATGTATTTTATTACATTTTTTAATTAAAAATATTTAAGGTTTATTTGTTTTACTATAAATATTTAGGACCATTTATACTGCCGTTTTAAATGGTTGCATTTCACTGAAATTGCATCATTTAAAAATGAATGAATAAATAAATAAATGAATGAATAAATAAATAAATAAATAAATAAATAAATAAATAAACTAAAAAAATAGCCAAACATAAAAATGATTTCATCTGTATGATTTCCTTATGTGGAAACAGAAGATATTTTGAAGAATGTTGGCAGCCAAACAGTTTTGGTGACCGTTGACTGAAAAAAGAAAGAAACTGAAACATTTATCAAAATATCTTTGTTTTATGTTTTACAGAAGAAAGAAATCCATTCAGGTTTGGAATGGCATGAGGTGAGTAAAGACAGAATAGGCTGAGATGATGACAGAATAACATTTTTAAATGATCTCTCCCATTTTATTTATGATTCCCATTTATAGTTGACTGCTCAAACGTAAAGAAAACAATGTAAAACCACAACAGGCTGTAAAATTGAATAGTCAGCATTTAGAGGGGTACACCAGCAAACAAAATGCCTCAAAAGATAACACATCCATGGGCAAAAGCCACCTTGGCCATGAGAGGTGTTCTGCAGTTTGGGGTTTACTTTGGAACCTCACTTTGTCCTAATTTCACATTCACGATCTTGAACCAAATACATAGAGGCTTTAAACAGAGTGGCATCTCGAAAACAAGTACAAAATAATACTAGAATGGGGCAGAAAAAAGGGAGTGGAAGTTCAGAGGAATGAGGAGGCTCTTCACTGGATATTTAGGGTGGAAAATCCCTTTCTGTTCTTCGACTTGGGCTGAAGAGTGCCATGGGACGTTCTGTCCTGCTGGAAGGGTGAGAGACAGAGAAAGAGAGGTTGCAGCCACGTCTGAAACTCACACCCTCTCTGCGGACGTATCATTACGAGTGTTTGGGCAGTCTTAGAGCGTGTGTCCATGCATGTGGAGCTCAGCAAGCGTCTGAAAGCCATCGCTTACTGCGAAGAAGTGCAGAGGGGGGTGGCGGTGGGCTGCAGGTGGCTTATTCCTGAGCGCTGCCAAAAAGACAGAATACCCCGGGGTGGGAGAAAATAATGAGAGAGGGAGGACGGGATGGAGGTTGATTTAGGCAGTGTTGTTTTTTTCAGTATTGATTTGGAAGGGGCTCTGGGTTACATTGCAGCACGCTTTGCCTTCTACTTGAACCGGGGTGTGACTCGTAGTGAAGCCCAAATGACTTAATTCATTCTTCTAATCCTCCACACGATGCACTTTCAGACCTCAGAGGCACAGGGCTGTGCCCATTCCCCGAGCTAGAGAAGAATCGAGCCAAGATCCATAGTTTTTGATAACAACACATGCCCTTCCTCTCGATCGCGCAAACATTTTCCCAAGTTCACCCTCCCACCTTAGACCACAGTCTGTGAGCTGTTCAAAGAAACATTCTCGCTGACACTTTCTGCAGGGCCACATTTGTCAAACTGAGACACGTCCAAATGCTGCTAATTGCATTTCTGTGAGTCGGCCGATAAGCAACAGAGAGAAAATATTTGTAAATACTTCCCTCGGGGGATTTCGATTGGACAAATGAAAGATAACCCAATAAAATGAGCTGCAAAAATGATTATCTTACTCTGTATTTTTGTCTTGTTTTCCATTGCTTGTTTCCACAACAGGACAAAAAAAGGTAATTGCAACTGTTTGAGGAAAAAGTCAAAACTGTGAGATACAAACTCAGAAATGTGAAATATAAATGCTGAACTGCAAAATGTAAACAAAATTCTTTCAGGAAAAGTCTGAATAGTAAGTCGCAATTACCTTTTTTGTTCCATGGTGGAAATAAAACAAAACAAAAACACAACTGTAAGATTTTTTTGCCCCAAAATTGCACGTTTATATCTCACAATTCTGACTTCAGTTTAGAATTCTGACATAATTATGAGGAACTGTGATTTGTTTAATCTAAATCATATTTTTTTTCCCATGGTGTAAACGGCTGCCAATTATAATTATAAATATGGAATATTCTCAAATCATGATACATAAAAGCAAAATAACATAAAATATGAAATCTTGTTTCATAAAAAAATCATACAATTTTGTGAGTTTATACTTAAAACAAGAAAAATATCAACATATGGGTTAAGAAAAATAAACTCAGAAATATAAACTCTAAAAATAAACAAGATTTTTTTTCTTAGCCCAATAACAGAAATATATATATATATATATATATATATATATATATATGTATTTTTTTTTTTTAACTCATATTAAGTTAAATGATTTTCAACCAGCTATACACACCAAACTATCCTATTTATTTGTCAACAAAAGTTCACCACATGATGTATGTACAAAGGCATGTAAAATGCTTCATCAGGTGGACTTTGGGCTTACACTATGTGAAAACTACAAATCATACTTACACATTTTTGTATGCCTGCTCAGAAATAGTATAATCAAGCTCAATGCATTATGGGTGTTGAAGTGTTTCTCTTTATTTATTTATTTTTGCTGCAGTCATATAAACCCTTTAAAACATGGTCACTTAATTTGAAGCAATTTTCATCTTAAGCAATTTGGTTGTCAAGTAAATATATGTGTTTATTTTTTATGGAAAACAAGACAAAAATACCAAGAATATAATTTTTTGCAGTGTGACAGAGATACGTCTGAGCCGCTAAAGCCCAAAATCCCATAGTCCAACCATCCAAATCGAACTCACACTGTTTTGCTGCACCTTTATAGCTGAGGCCTTTTGGAAGACCCCGTCCAATTATCATTCAGATGACCTAAGCTCAGCAAGGTGGCCGTCAGCCTACACCTGAACTCAAATGACACGCGCAGATGCACAGGGAGGCTTTAAACTTGGCCCTGCATAGTAGGAAGGAATCTAGAGGAGCACAAAGAAGAGGAGGAGCAGAGGAGGGGAGGGGAGGGGTAATCTTTCCTATGGGTGCTCTGCGATCCAGCCTGTATGACAGCCGAAAATGTGGAACGCATTACGGAAGTGACAGAGTCGGGACATAGATACAAACAAACACATAAATCCCCATTGACTGACACACAGACGCTCCGCCAGACAAACAGGCACCCCTGTGCCCTAACTCCGATGTTTCCCTCTCTCTTCACTCTGTTCTGAAACCTAGTGATGCCTACACAGCGCTGTAGATGTGTAGTGGATGTTTCAAAAGCCATGGTACTTCATTATACTATATTATGGTCAAATTCTAATCTAGCATTGCATGTAAAAGCAAAGACAATACCATAATGCATTACGCTGATAAAAAATTATATAAGTATATTAGAATGATTTCTGAAGATTAAACAACACTAAAGACTGTAGTAATGACTACTTTAAAAAAAAAATACATAAAAAACTATTTATAGTGATTTTGTTCATTACAAAAATTGTATTCATTTTGGTCATCTGTATTTAGATTTCTAATATACAATGTAATCATATATAACATTGCATTTAACCACATTTTAATCATATTTAAATGTTTCAAATAATTATAGATAAAATAAGATCAGAAAATAAATTAAGGATTAATTTTATTCAAGGGGTTAAACATTTTTCTTTAAACCAAAATTCATTGGGTTTTTCACTTATGAGTGTACATTTCAGTTATGATACTGACTTAGAAGACAGTTCCCTTTATAGGCAGCTCACTTCTAAAATCCCTTCCTAACACTCTCTTCTTTACTCATTTATATATCTGAATCTTTCCCAGTTGCATTTATGGTCACAGCTGGGTTTATCAGTCTGTGAGATCTCTCTCGTCTCTGTGGTGAGATTTTTCGTTCTCTCTCACCCTTTTGGTGGGGGCCTCTGGCCTTGCTCTTGGTCAGGGGGCCCAAAGAGAAAGTATTTGCCCCATCACCAGTCCCCTGCCCCTCTTCTCCTCTCACTGTGCCTTGGCCGCTCTATAAAGGTTAGTGAGGGCTTGGTGTGGGTGTTGTGTCTTATAGTGAATTATGGGTACTACAGCCAGGAGACCCCAGAAAGAGTGAGATGGGTGTGCAGCTGGAAGCAGGATGAAAGGGAAGGAGAGAGAGAGAGAGAGAGGGCAATTCGAAAGTTCATAATGCCAAGTGCCGATGTGTTTGTTTTCCATCACTGCTGTTCCGGGCAATGAGGAGGGGAAAAAAATAACATGAAAAACAAATAACGGATGTGATTTATGACATACTGTACGTTCATGAGCAAAAGAAGGGCAATAATTTCACTGTGAAAATGGGTTGAATTATCACATAACAACCCACTGGGAGGATTGCTATTTTGATTGACTATTTATCATAAAGGATAATACAGAGTTCTGGGCTGTTATTCAATATACTGCACTTTTTATTATACACATTTGTTTTTAAGTTTTAAAAAAACATTTAATGACTAATGGGCATATGTAACACTGTTTGAGGAAGTGAGCCTATGAGTGAGAGAGCAGAGAAGTTTTATTAAATTTTTTATTTAAGCCAGTTTAGTCAGACAAAACAAAAGAGATAATAAAAAATATATCTTTAACTTTACACTCTTAATTTATACAGTGGATAATTCATTATTAAGTATAATATATAATGTTAATGTAGAAATTGTACAATATATGGACATAATAAAAATAACTAAATGATCAAAAAAGGATTAGGACAAAATGAGAATATGCTGAAATATTAATTCTGACAAATGAAAGTCCATGGTAGCAGACAGATTTAATATGGTCAGGATCAGACTTGCACAGAACACCTGTTTTACGTTTTATCCTTTATAAAACTTTACCATGTCTATTAATATTCACATTATACTAAATATTATAAATGTCAAAGTACACATACGTACATTTTCTCTGTTATTACCACTGATACAAAAAAATCTCTAAGAAGATCAATAAATCTAAAAATGTTTGTTCTTATAAATTTTGTGTACCAACTTGCATCTTCTTTAAAATAATACAATTTGTCTCTTCACACTATATTTTCAATAAGCACTTGTACTCTGGTCATCCTATGAAAATACAAAATTTCTTAAGCTAAAAAAATAGTTTTTAATAGACATAGTTTATTCACTGTCACAGTCATTAAATTGTTACATTTGATGCCGTCAGACTCAGCAGAGGGTCAGGCATTTTCGCTGCACTGTGTGCGTCTGAAAAAGCAGCATAGCACTATTGGGAGCAACGGAGGAGGGAAGAGATGACCAGAGAGAAGGAAAGAGAAGTGAGATACGGACAAGGTCTCACCCAGACACATACAAACTCACCCTAGGCCTGACCCTCAGCTCATCTTATGAATGGAAGGAAACCGTTTCCTAAAAAAGAAGCTATTGAAAGCATGAGTAACGCCAATAATAAAATTACTCCTCCTTCCAGACCTACTGCAAGAGGAAGGGACGAGGTAACAAATGAAAGAAAATGGACAAGAGAAAGAAAGGAGAGAGAACAAGAGAGGTTTATTTTATTAGCCCTTAATAAATATCTGACAGATTTCCTCAGGAAATATTGCAGATCACATGTAAAATAGTTTAAGACTGATGTCAACTGCAGCAACATATGAAATCTATTACTGCGAAGCCGCAGCAGGCACAGAGTGAGAGAGAAAGAGCTGTGCTGAAAGTCATGGTGAAAAAAAAAAATCTCATGGCCTTTCCAAATTCTTCGAGAGGTAAAAAAGTCAGCCAAGACAAAATCAGAGAAAAAAAAAAAAAATGAGAAGGGAAAAAAGAACAGAAATGCACACACACACAAATGCTGAGCTCCACATCCTGTTGGGGTTGAGGCCAATGCTGTGGTGGAGAGTGCCCAGACTCTGCTGCCAGCTCCGGGGAAGGATGGAAGATGGAGAGCCGACTGGGACTAGGGGAGCGGGGGGTTAAAGTGCCCGGAGAACAATACCAGCTGCAGGGAGGCAGGGGGAGGAAGTGAACCCTCCTCCTCATCCTGAAGAACCAGAAACTTGACAAAGCAATCAGCCTCCTCATAGCCAGCTCATCCTGCTGGCATCCTCCTCACATCTGGGCCAGAGGGCAGCATGGACTATTTGGACTATTTATCTAACAGGTTATTGACTATTTACCTAATGGGCTAGTGTAGCTGGGCCAAAAATAGCTGGTCTACCAGCATTAATTTTTTTATTTTATTTTTTATTTTTTTGGTGAAACCAGTTGACCAAGTACTATACATTCTGCTGGTTAACCTGGTAAAAAATAATCTCACCAGATTGTAACATAACAATCTTGCCAGGTGATCCATCTATCTATTGTATATAAAATGTATAAAAATGTTCAGATAACCCCTCAAAATCATACCAAACATCAGGTATGAACAAAACGATCCATGATTGCTTGACATGTGACCTAGATGCTACTTCGTAAGTGTCCATTTCTTCGAAATAATATGCAGAACTTCTAAATAAGTTTTTGCCATCTGCTTGAAGGTCTGGTTACGTTATGCACAGAGATTCTTGAGTTTATTACACATTTCCTTTTCATCACAATCTGCATCACGAAAGCCAATAGGCTGTAATAATCCAAATAGTTTAGATTTAATCTGGTTAATGAACAGCATGGCTCTCGACTACAGCAAATGTTCAGGCAGATTCAAGTGGTCAAAAGGACAAAAGTAGCCCACACTGACACACACACACAAAGTCTTGGTTCCTTGTTTTGCATGGCAAGAGGAACTAACTCTGCCCTACTGGTGCCAGTATGTCTCAGTGTGGCAGCCATCTTTACGCTCTGTCTCTGTTCGGAGCGAAACCACAGGCCAGTACCCACAAACCAACCAGCCCTGGACTAATAACCTTTGAAGAACACACACACACTCAACATCGAACCACCATACATTCCAAAGAGGGAGGTAGCGCCATGGAAAATGAGAAGTAGTGAGGTTTCTTTTTTTTTTTTTTTGCAGTATTTCCTTCTTTTTATCATCACTTCATGAGAGGGCACGCAGAGTTCAGCTGGGGCACTGTGGGGTAGTGGGTGGGGAACTATAGATATGAGCCAGCCACACACACACTGCAGCAGAGGTGATGATTTCACTAAAAAGTGTCAGCAGGCCACCCTTTCTAACTGATAAGCCTCTTGTGCTTGTGCCTGCCAAGTATGAGTTTGTGTGCATTTCATAATCAATGGTGCAAGGGTACAGCATATGTGAGATCTGTAAAGTTTTAATGCAGATGGGTGCAAAACATTTTGAGGGTCCCGATTAAAAGGGAACTGACCCAGCACAAGAAACTGACAGGGAGAATGATGCCAGAGCCCAAACAGGCCCTTATATGGAGTACTTGGGTTATTTTCTCTCCTCCTTCAATCCCTTGTGCTAGTAAGCATTGCACGTTTCGAGGGGAAAAGATGATCCTTCCAAGACCTCCTATTTACATATTTGCAGGACTATTTGCTGGCAGGCTTGTGGTCAGTATAGCCACTAGACAGGGTCATATGCATTCCTAATTCAAAGTTTACCAAATTGCTTCACAATTCGTGACCAAATTCTACCCTCAGTGGGACACAACAATGGAGGAGAAGATTCACATCCTTATGAAATTTAGTATGTCAAAACATATAGGGATGTGCAAAACTACATTTAATTAATATTTCATAGTAAGCCTGAATAACTAGTCAATTAATACCCAGAAGCCCTGCAAAATTAGGCAGTTTGCATCTCTTGCTTTCAAAAACGACTACTCTGGCAGAAAAACATTTTCTTTTAGAGGTGCAAGAGCTTGTAGCTGAAAAATACTCTGAAGGGTACAACTCTGAACACTGTCCATCCCTAAATGGTGCATAGATGAGGTACTACTATGAAACTTTTAGTGGTAAATAAGGTACAAAGATGTGCCTTTAAGGGTCTTGCCCCAATGACAGACTCTTGTATTAAAATTTTTCATTGTTTCCAAAATTATAAATGCTGTACAATGGGATGGAATGGATTGAAGCAATCTAAAGAGCAGTTATTGAAAACAATTTGGCCAAAGATGCATGTCTTGTGTATGGATGTAGGTACTACAAGGCTCCTAAAGGGGGATTAAAACTTAAAGATGCAACTATTCTGAGAGGATAGTTCTGTGCAGACTTCCTAAAACTATCTAGGATAGGGCTATCCAATCCTGCTCCTCAGCTCCTGGAAAGTCTTTATCCTGCGGAACTTAGCTCCAACACTCATTAAACACTCTTAAACCACTCTGCCAGATATTAGCCTTTCAGCAGCAGGATTGAAAATAACAAAACTACTAAAAAGAAATATCTAAATCAAAGTCACAATTTAATTGTCGATTGCTGGACGACTAATCGTCCATGCCTATACAAGATTGTCGATCATCACCCTTCACCAAACAAGCCCTAACACGATAAACAGCCATGTGGATTTTGTGGGTAGTGCTGTGAGTGTTTGAGGAATGATCTCTTCCTGTCCTTGAACCGAATCGCACTGTATGGGAAAAGAGTTCTTCCACACCCCATTTATCTCTGGGCAAGGGCCTAAGGTAGAGCCCTGAGGAACCCCGGCGAGCCCTGCAGCCTAGCCTCCCTTCATCGCCTCAAGTTCCATGAGCACAGCGCCATGTTGCTCTTGGCAGAACCCTGCAGGCTGTCCCTGCGTGCCTGAAAACCAGCACTCCCCCCACCGTCCCCTCGGCCAAGGCGCACATTTCTCACATTTTCTTGTGCTCTCAGCGACCAGCACACTGGGAGTGCGTTAGCCGGCTTCGCACTGACAAACCGAGGGTTGGGACGGATGTGTATATTTCCACTTGTATCCTTTCCCTCAGCGGTGGTTTACAAACCTTTTGCTCTGACTGACACACGGCTGCAACCGACAGGTGTGCCTTTCGATGTCTCAATCAAGGACTGATCAAAGAACTGGAGCAGATGGGGAGGAAATAGAAAGGTTGTCTCAAAGCCAACTCGCTGCTCACGGTCTGGTAAAGATACTAAAGATACAAGTTTACACAAAATAGTACTGACACAAACAGTAACATTCTTCTAACAGCAATATAAGTCACCATGTCAAAGTTTATTTGAAGTAAAAAAAGAAAAAAGTGTGTTTGTATAATGTCTGTTTGTGTGTTCATTAAACGGGACTCAGGGTGACCAGAAATCAGACCCCCATTTGTTTCCAACAAGAGAGGATGGACGTTTAACCCTGATCCCACACACCGGGATCTTTGGCAGGAGCAGAAGATTTATATTTATTATTTAATCTCTCTTTTTTCCCCTAAACCTTAATTTAAACTGTATTCCCTCTGTGAGTTTTGGGTTTGGGCATTTATACATAAATGAAGCTTCTCAAAAAAAAAAAAAAAAAAAAAAAGTAGAGACAGAGAAAATGAGGAGAGGAGAGAAGAAAAAAAAATGGAGAAAAAGCACGGTATGTCTCCTGGGTGCCCTTCTTGCCATCCCATTTCCTATGCATCTGGTCTGTGTTTGTGCGCAAGAGAAGAGGGGGAGAGAGGGAGGTAGGGCCGTCTGGGGCCGATTAATAACCAGTGATTTATAGGAACTTTTATAGAATAATACAATAAAAATGTGTGTGTACGTGGTGTGTGTGTATGTGAGTTCACCCGTGCATGTGCGATCGTGTGTATGTTTGTGTGTGTGTGTGTGCACGAGCAAGAGGCAGCAAGCACACAATGGTTTTCTAATTCTAGGGAATCAAAAACAAATTATCAAGAAAAAAACAGACCCAGCTCAGGGTAAATTGGGCACAGATGGACAACGAGAGGTAGGGAATCAAGAGAGGGAGAGAGAAAACGAGATTGAGTGAGAGAAAGAGAGAGAAAAATGTGATTAAGAGGAGGACAGTGGGGTACCACAGAGCAGGGATGTGACTGAAAGGATAAAGGGGAGGTGGGACAGGGTAAGGAGGAGGTGAGAGAGAGGACAACGGCACAGTGGGGAGAAGAGGAGGAAGAGAGAGGGATTGTGGGAGGAGAGTGATCAGGGTTCCCATGCCCTGTGAAGAGGAAATGGGCTTCGGAGGGGCCAGACTGCATGTGTGAATGATGAAGGGTGTAAGGTTGAATTGACAGTAATATGTGCTTCATAAGTAATAATAAACAGCCAGTTGGCTAGTAATATGCATTCATAATAAGCAAAGTAATAATTAGTCATGTGTTACCGAAACAAGAAGCACACTTCAAGCCCCCTGCTTAATTTCTGATGCACAAAAGGTGGGATGAATTACACAGCTTAGAGGATGTCAAATGTTCAGTGACAGGAACTTATACATCAACTAAATTTACATTCATTTTAATACACTTAATGTGGCATGATTTGATCACTTGTCATTTTCTCATGCACATGTGTGCTTCTCATTTATCCATCTCTCACTACATATGACACCCAGGGTCTGTTAGAAACTGTTAAACATGAGCAGTGTTCACGAGCAAAAGGTTTGGTTAAGGGAAAAAACTGACAACCAATTAGACCGTCTGAGTTACGAGAGGTTCAGGGCTCTGGATTCTGAGAAAAGAGAGGCAGGTACAACTGCAGCATGAGAGGAAGTCCTGCTTGTGTCCTGTTAAGTGGGAGGTTAACTCTAGCCCAGAGAAGCCCACAGAGGGCCTGTGATAAGCAAATAGCAATATGAATGACTTCCTGTGATGAGGGTCTGGACTGTGGCATCTGTCAGTGAGGATCTGCTGCCTTTGTACACAGAGCGGAGACCACCGCAGCCCACTCGGCATACATTCACACGCACACTCACAACCCTACCCAGAAACTCCCTGGTGACACTGATCTGAATAACATGCATTAGATCTCACAGAGCTGGCCCCTGGGCACTGCCACCCACATAAACAGTCCTGCTGTCTCCCAGCATGCTTCACTCCCACAACCAAGAGGAGGGGAGGGGGGCGTTGATATTGGCAGAGGCTCTGTGATGGCCCCACACTGGAAACTTCATCAGTGAATCATGCTCAGCTCCACTGTGCACAAAGAGAAAGGATAGCAATGAACTTCCTCTCTATCTCTCTTTCATAAACAAGACACACACACACACACAGACACAGAAACACACAATCTGGTGTCCTTTGCATCAAAGTTCGCACTAAGAAGAAAAAAAAAAAAACGGAAAAAAATCTTATGGGGAAAAAGTTCTGCCACAACAAAAAAAAATACCCCTGCTTACTCACTCTAGTACTCTCAAGTTCTCTCTTTCTCACACTCTGATATTCTTAACTGTAAGAAGAGGCCCAGTGAAAGCTGAATGCTGACACAATGAAAACGATCATGTCTGAAGATGGGAACCAATACAGCATGCATGAATGGAAAAAACAGAAAAAAAAACACACTCCTAAATGTCACTTGCTGATATGAAAGTTAAAGTGATTGTTTTATCCAAAAATTAACACTTTCATTATTTACTCACCCCTGTTTATTCAAACCTTCCACTATTTTCATGTAATAAAGTGAATATGAACTAAAATAAAATAAAATAAAATAAAATCAAGTGGACCTTGTTGAGCTCATGAGACAAAACATTCTCTTAAATAGGATATTTTCAAGGAATCAATTTATCTGGCTTGTAAAACCGGTATGAAATGATTCATTTATGAATTTGACTTAACCGGATCTTGAGTTCGAATCCTGTCACACTAGATAACTGTTCACTGGAAGGGTTAATTATCTTTGAATAATTCTTTATTTTCTCTCTGTTCATCACTCAAAGCTGCCACGTGGCTTTTAAAAGACTTGGAATATAAAATGCTTAAAAGAATGATGAAATGGAAGAGACATGGAAGATCTTCTATTGTGCACTGTGAAATACATCCAAATGTAAGAAATTACTGCAAAGAAAAAAAAAACATTGTAGGGCAGTACTTGGTTTTATCCATTGATTTTCTATTTGAGAAATCCAGTATGCATCACCAGAGAGAACTCTTATATTTTCACCTGAAGACTTTAGATAGTCTGATTTAAAATAAGCTTGGTTAAAATTTTATTTTATGCAGACTTTAAGTAAAATTTGACCAAATTTTTTAAAAGCTTTGAAGCTCCAGTCTCCATTTATGGTAATTGCAAATGGAAAAATGAATAGAACAAACTACAAACATTTCTTCTTTCTATTGCTTTAAAAGGCCTACTAAACAAATTAATTTCTTCAAACAAAAATATGACTAAAATAGTAGCAATATGTCAGCAAAGAGCTCGGAGCTAAAAATGAAACCTTGCCCAAACGTTGCACGGGGCACAACAGTGCAAACATGCTTCCTGCCACTCTATAAATATAAATGTGAGCTGAGAATGCAGTTTTCTCACGGTTGTATTCTGAGCTAAGTGTTTACAGCACAAGCTAGGCTGCAAACGTGTGTGCATATGTGTGAGTGGCTGGAGGCAGGTAGCTGGGTGCTGTGTGGTACGTGTTTAAAGACGGGCGCGTACGTGCCGACCTGCCCGTGTTGGAGTGTGTGAGTCTGCTGGTGCGGTTGGCCTGATACGTACATGACCGCAGCACATCATACGACCTTGAGAGAGATAGAGAGCAAGAGAGAGCTAGAGCGAGCGAGAAAGAGAGAGAAATAGAAAGATAGAATGAGAAAAAGAAAGAGAGAAACAGCGAAAACAGCAGCACAAGATCCGGCGTGTGGCGCACAATTCAGCCTGGGTACAACATGCAGCCCAGAAACCCACACACAGGTTTCACTTCTGCCTGCTGTGGCAGCAAGTTCACACTTCACACACAGGGTGAAAAGTTCACACGGAGGTCATGGCACAGCCGTGCACAAACACGGATGACTAGATTGTGTCACACTCAGAAAGAAACCTTATTTGACGCATAAGATTTGCACTTGTATACACTTTAATTTCTCACTGGGAAACAGAAGTTTCTGCATTGCCTTGAACTGAATTGGCTGCAACATAATTAAACTGTGGGCCTGCTGAGACAAAGGGAAAAGAGACTTCCAGTGTAAATTATTGGGAACAGCAGCCATTGATTAAAACAGTGATAAGACATGGCATTTTTTTTGTATTAAATGTGTATGCATGGCATTT
>NW_020523407.1:0-70324 GCF_003368295.1 Carassius auratus | reverse complement strand
TGTGCAGCTCGAAATGATGCTCGCCCATGTTCTCATTTTAAAATAAATGGGTGTTTATAAGTACACTTCCTATGGGTTTGGTCAAACTGTGGCAGTTCGCAAAAGCGAACGCAGCGTAATGCACTAACAATTCCATGTTAGTCAGAGGGACCAGCAGGGTTGCGTCTGTTTTTATGAAATCAACTCTTGGGATTACTCCTCTCGTTCTCTAATTGAGCTGCTTCATTTAGCATGGCGGTAATGCTCTAAATGGCCAGTTTATATTGACTGCAAAAAGGGCTGCTCACCCCAGGAGGTATCTACAGAGCGGCAGGAAGTGGGAATGAACCGAAGGTTATGTACGTCAGCCCTCCTTCAAATGAGATCCTCGGCAGCTGTGGATGGTTCTGTTTCTTCTTGTAATTTTAGCTCTTCCAGAATCAGACCCTGTCAGGTATAATTACGTAATAGATGAAGGTACCAGGCAACTAAATCTGTAGCTTTGTTCTGGAAAAGAAATGCAGTTATTATACGAGTTTTAGGTTTCAGAGCTCAGAACGTTTGTTTTTTTTATGTCAACAAACGCCTTCCTCTGCATCCATGAAAGGAGGAGGGATAATGTCAGCTCAGCTTAGTACATTTCTAATGAATGTTTTATTTTCTGCCCGAGGTTGCGTCTGAAGTGTTTGGACACTTGGAGATTTGAGGGGGTGGAAGAATACCTGGGAAATGCAGACAGTTTTGCAACAAGATATTTGGAAAAATTTATAGTGCCATTTTAACCTTCTGACTGCTTAGTTCAGGAAAACAACTTTGTTGAATTTTTTTTTTCTTCTTTTTCTTTTGTTACATTGACGTTACAAGAATCCACCTGCATGTTTCAAAATGCTAAATGGTTTGAACTGGAAAAGTTAAAAGGCAGCCACAAGAAAGTGAAACGTGCAGTACAGCTATCAGTTTGGCGACATGCTTTTCTGCTGTCTGTTGTCTTGTAATGAGTTGGATTAAAAAGTTAAAGTGTTCTATGAATGACAATAAGTGCATATTATATATTTAGATACTGACATTTTCTGCAGTATACAAATGGTACCAATAATGCAGTTTGTCATTAAGTACAAATGCACAGCATTTTCTTTTGTCTTGAATAAAAGTTTCTTTGACAAGGAAGAATTAGACTATTAAATATATATTTAAAAAAATGCATTTAAGATGTATTATGTACACTACCATTAGAAAGTCTGAGGTCAGTCAGATTTTTAATATGCTTTTGAAAGAAGTCTCTCAAGCTCACCAAAGCTGCATTACTTGATCAAAAATACAGTAAAATGTATATTGTGAAAGATTATTACTATTTAAAATAACTGTTTCTATTTGAATATATTTTAAAATATAATTTATGTCTGTGATGCGAAGCTGAATTTTTTAGCAGCCAATGCTCCAGTCTTCAGTGTAACTTGATCCTTCAGAAATAATTATGACATGCTTATTTGCTACTCAAGAAAAACAGTTGAGCAGTTGAGTTTTTATTTACTATTCACTGTCTATTTAATGTCATGTATTTTGATCAAATTAAAGTATTCTTGCTGCATTAATGTATTATTGTATGTTCAAGTATTTATTTCTTCAAAAAAGACCCCAAATCTTTGCTTGATAGCGTATAATAAAACCCCACATCTGTAGTCTTAATGTGTTCACTACTTTTTAAGTACAAGCAAGAATAGAATTTTGGTTTGACAATCCCCAGTTGTAACAGGTTGGCAGAGGGCAGAATCGATATGCATCTGGTTATGGGATCGGCTGTAAAGTTATTTTGTATTCCATTAGTAGTCTAAGGTGCTTAGCAGTAGTCATTAAAAAGGCTGATACATGAAAGCCTTCCAAAACACCTGCGTCCTTCTTTCTATTCTTGGATTACTCTGTGCAATTTGAGGTTAAAAATAAAACTGAATTGTTTTTTTTTTCTATTTCAAAAACATTCACTCCAACTATGTATCATCAGATGAAGACAGCTGAAACTGAAGTGGCATTTTTCATCATTCTTCGTACTTGAAGCACAGACCTCAAAAAGGGCAAAACAAAAGCACTTACAGGGTTCATACTTTGCTAATGTCTGGTGAGCATGGTTGAGATATTAACCTCACAGTGTGTTCTTCGGCTGAAGTCTGTATTATACCTACATTGTTGTCAGGTTAATTACTGTGCTTAGAGGCACACAAGCCTGCTGCTTATTTTTAGTGTGACCTAAGAGTAAATGCCCTGTCTTATATGGAAAAAGAAGTGCTTCTCTGATTGCTGCACAGCCAGAAATCGGTGGCAGTTTCTCCGGAATAATAAAGACATGATCCTTTTAGGCAGCTGCACTTCATTTTTACCGTCAAGTTTTCACATCTGAAATATTTTTATTTAAAAGGAGACCCTGGAAATTCCACATCAGAACTGTACTTTTATCAGGGTTATGGAAAATTTAGAATTGAAAAATTGTCTCCCAATCACTTAAACCATGATTATGAATTGGCAAGAAGTTGAATTTGTATGACAAAATGGGAAATCTACTGAATTGCAATTCAAAGACAATGAAAACAGCAGTCTGAGAAATGCATAGCATATTTTTAGCCTATTAATGATACATCCTGATGTAGCATTTTATCTTTGTTTCTATCAGATTCCATCATGAGACTGGTGTTGAAGTACTTGGACAAGATGAGATGTTTCCGGAAACGTTCCACCATTCCTTTTCTGGTGGCACTCATTACCTTCCTGCTCTTCATAAACCTCTACATCGAGGATGGCTACGTTCTGGTGAGTTTGTTTACCTGTTGAAATCCAGCAGGTAAATTACAGAGGCCAATTTATTTACAACATCAGTGGAGCAGATAACAAGACAATAGTAGGCTTCACAACAACTTGGCTACTGTTGTTGCATGTGATATAGCATGAATTATCTCTGTGCTGAATAGTTATTTTGTTTATATGCTTTAATTACCAAAGGTTGCGTGTAAGGCTGCTGGTGCCGTGCTGCGCATGTATAATTATCAGAGCTCACACTGGAGCCTATTTAAAATTTCATGATGTAGAGGCAGTCCAAATGCAAGAGACAAATGTATTATTCATAAGGCCAACTTTATGATCAAAACTTTGTGATCATAGCATGTCGCGTGTGTTTGTCTGTTGAATTATTAAAAAATTCTGTACCCATTTTGACTAAGTCACTGTTCCAAAATAACACCCATTTAATTGAAATATAAACATCATCACAGCCAGGAAGAATTTTGTAAAGTGTGATCTGTTCATGTGTGGTAAAAAAGACATTGAAGTATAGCAAGGATGCTATAATTTAATACAAGATAAGTTATTTAAAAGTTGAGTGAGTAATTATTGTGTGTACAATTAATTATAATAAAAAAAGGCATCATTTACATTTAATGAGATTATACAAAAGTGTGCAAGAATATTGCCAAATCTAAAAATAATGGTCTGCAGCTTAATCTTAAAGATGCAAAAGGAATCGTGGCATATCGTGTTACATATAATCCTGTCTTAGACATTTTTTCTTGCTTTATTAAGGCTCATTGAAATGTTGTGACAGACTTTTTACTTACATTGGACTTGTTGACAATATTTAGACTTGGATCTTGGATGTCATGTGTTTCAGGAGGAAGACAAACGTCAGTTACGAGAAACCTCAATGCATCCGCTGAACTCAGAGGCATTATGTTCATACATTTAAAGAAATCACCAATTTTTCTGGAACGATCAAACGTGACTTATCGGTACCTCGCTGGAACACCTTTACCTCGAAGAGTAAGACTTAAGTCCTTTGTACACTTTAACAGTGCACACGGTTTAAAAAAATAAAATGATTTATCAAAAAAAAATATGTACAATGTGCAAAAACTGCACAACTGTATAATTTATGATCAAAGCATTTCGAGTTGTGCATTTATGTATATATTTAATTATTTATCTGTGTTCTTCTGTATATGTATGTTTAGGCAACACACACACACCCCTATATATACATATTACTGCCACACGAGAAGGCACACAAAAAATGACAATTACATACTTACATCATTTTGCTTTAGGTAAATGTATATAGTTTTAGTAATATTTGTATATTCCTCACTGGACTGCATAACAAAATTGATTAAGATTAAAAGTTATTATTGATTAAGAACTTTTTTTAGTTTTAACTTTTATCAGTTCAAGGCATAGATTCTCTTCCTCCATAATTTTTCATGTACTTTTGCAGAGTATCTCACCATTGGATTGTCGTCTGTGAAAAGAAAGCGAGGAAACTACCTGCTGGAGACCATCAAGTCTATTTTTGACCAATCTAGTTACGAGGAGCTCAAAGAGATTGTTGTGGTTGTCCACTTGGCAGACTTTGACCTGGCATGGTGCGAGAGCCTAGTTCATGAAATCTCAAGGAAGTTCGGCCACCATATCATTGCAGGACGGCTGCTAGTTATCCATGCTCCTGAGGAATACTACCCATCCCTGGATGGGTTGAAGAGAAACTACAATGATCCGGAGGATAGGGTACGCTTCCGTTCCAAACAGAATGTAGATTATGCATTTCTGCTAAACTTCTGCACCAACCTGTCAGACTTCTACATGATGTTGGAGGACGATGTGCGCTGCTCTCCGAAACTTTCTCACCGCCCTAAAGAAAGTGGTAGCTTCTAGGGAGGGATCGTATTGGGTGATGCTGGAATTCTCCAAACTGGGCTACATAGGGAAGTTGTACCACTCACGAGACCTTCCCAGACTTGCCCATTTCTTGCTCATGTTCTATCAGGAGATGCCTTGCGATTGGCTTCTTATCCACTTCCGAGGCCTACTGGCTCAGAAGGATGCGATTCGCTTCAAGCCTTCCCTTTTTCAACACATGGGCTACTATTCCTCTTATAAAGGGGCAGAAAACAAACTTAAGGATGATGACTTTGAAGAAGACTCCCTTGATATCCCAGACAACCCACCTGCCAGTTTGTACACAAACATAAATGTTTTTGAGAGCTATGATGCTGCCAAAGCTTACAGTAGTGTGGATGAGTACTTTTGGGGCAAGGCTCCATCCACTGGGGACTTTTATGTAATAGTGTTCAACAAGGCAACAAAAATCAGCAAAATCAAGATCATCACGGGAACGGATGATCGGCAGAATGATATTTTGCATCACGGAGCTCTGGAAGTGGGGGAGAAATTAGTAGGAACTAAAAAGGGAAGGCAGTGCTCCTCTTATATAACTTTAGGGGAGTTTAAAAATGGAAACATTGAGGTTCAAGATGTGGACCACAAGATAGCGTTTGATATTGAGTGTGTTCGCATTGTTGGTAACAGCAAGTCAGAAAGAATGGCTTATCATAAGAAGCATAAGCCTCTGGACTATTCAAGGTGCCGGTCAATGAGAACTTTTTTGAACCGTAGCTAAAGGCACAAGTATCTGTTTATTTATCTTTTTTATTTATTTCTGCAATTTATAAATTATTTATTCACCTGAGAAATTCACCTTTATTTATTCAAATTTATTCAGACTAATTTAAAGGCAGTACAATATTTGACACATCTAAGGCATTTCAGTTAATTCCAACATGAACGATTCAGACAATAAAGATATATATATATATATAATATATATAAAAACATTAAGAGTACTTATTTGTTTCCCTCGTTTTTCATTATTAATTCATATGTGTATATCATGTGTACTCCTCAACAAAGAACTTTTTGCCCCTTATTTTCCTTAAACCAGACCTATTTATATCATTTTTATTGAGATTAATTTTAACAACTTTTATTAAACGTTTTTCTTGCTTGAAGCAGAGATCTATTAAGGTTTACAAAAGAAAAAAATATTTCCCATTGAAGTAAGATAAACTTAAATTGAGATGTTCCTGATAAACAACTCTTAATGTCTTGCATAATTTTGCTTTAAGTAAATGTGTCCTTCTTATATATATATATATATATATATATATATATATATATATATATATATAAGCAATGATTTTTCACAGTGAATCTGTTTTCCATATTTTAACAAACAGGCATCTCCAATTATAGTTACTGAAAAGTTGCTTGAAACTGAATTATAAGCACTTCATTTGAGTTAAGTTATTTTATTTTTTTGGTTTGTTTACTCTTCTATACCTCTAAAAGATTTGCTTATCCTGCTCTCCTTTCTGCCAAGTACACAGGGTCAATGTTGTCTTGAATATACAATGTATTGTGGCATGAATCTACTCCGCAACATTTCCTGTTATCTCCACACTGAATAATAGCAGAAATGTTATTCAATCAATCCTGGGCCAAAAGGGTCTCTTTAGTAGAGTTTTGTTTTGTTTGTGCATTTCTTCAGAGGCATGGACTGGGACAGTGTGGCTATTTGCCCATCTTCTGAAGTGTTGTGAATGGACAGTACAGTGAGAAATGAGGTAAACCTCCTTCCCCTTTTCAGTATTTTCCTCCTATCTTTTGCGCAGTGCAATTTTACCAGGGTAAACTGAATTTTGTTCGACTCATTCCCCCATAAAATGACACCAGCAAAAACCACCCTAGAGCAGACCGTTCTCATAGCAAACCCATGGCTGTAATTGTTGGACTCCATCTAAATGCAGTTTTCTGTCATTGTGTGAGTGTATGCTCTATACACCATATCTGTCACTATGAGTATTTGTTTACTCTGTTTACCAAATCACTTTTCCACAAGATGTTTTGAGAGACATTAAAACTTGGTTTCGCAACCATCTAATTACTCCGTCAGAGTGTGCATGTCACATGAATAATGCAATAATAAGACAACTGTTTACATGACTCTGTGATGTTGCAGAATGTGTTTATCTCCTGTTTTTCTTTCTTTATTTATTTTCCCCATGAAAACAACTGATTTTCTTTGGTCTATTATCATACTGCAGTTCACACGTGTGTAGTAGTTCACTGGATCATAAAAATAATCTGTACTTTGCATGATTTTTGCAGTTGTCTTTTCCAACACCCAAGATACAAAATGTACACTACATTAAGAAGTGCTTTGCACAAACTTATGTCAAAAGTTAACTCTGCCATAGTTATCAAGAAGCCATTACTACCACTATTTCTCAGGCTAGAAATGTGTTACATTGCATTCATTTCTTTCCCAAGTCAGAACTGCATTGTTTCTTTGTCACTGTTTTATTCAGCTTACTGGACGTGAATACCTCTTGCTCAATTGTATTTGTGAATGGATGCATTTCAGACTTTTATGGCTATTTAATGTCACAGTATGTTTTCAATAGTTTTCTAATGCTTTCTTGTGAGCAAAGCACAGGTCCTTTTTTTAAACAGCCAGCTAAACCTTAGGGCTGGGTGAGTAATGAAATGTTACAAATGAAAATATTGGAAGGTTTTGTCTTCCTAATAAAACAACTGACTAAATCATTGTTCATGCATGAGCTAAGAAAGAATGCCGCAGTGTTAGTACGCCTGTCGGTTTTAGGCTTTATGACTTGTTTTCAAGTGTCTTCTCTGAACTTGACTGGCTTTGTACTGTACTTGATTTGTAATTTAACTGTACTTATACTACATTACAACAACGGACATCTTACGTATCGTGCTGCATAGGTGAAGAGAATGTGTTATGATGTACAGTATGTTGTATTTCTCCCACACTGTTTGTCACATGGTACTGTAACTATATTGTAAAATTACATATATTTTTTTACATTTATCATTAGAACTGTTTGCCTTGTATATTGTACCTAAATATACATTGACTCAAGTGATGAGTTGACTAAAATGAATGCCATTTCATCATTGAAAATCCAGAGATTGTAAGGAAAAACACTTCTGGGGAAACAAAATTCTTTTTTTGTAGAGGTCTAAATAAATTTGCATGCAGATGAACACATCTCTCCTGCAGTAATCTGGCTGGACGCACAGTATAAGCCAGCTTGGATACATTTGAATATTCTCTGCCTTATAAGTTCCTAGGCCTGCTTTTGTGTCTATGCAGGTGAACACAAGTTCAAACAAGCCACACTATTCAGAAATCCCTTACTGCTGTGGAAATAAACATTAGCTTGTGTGATAAAGTGTATAAAGGAATTTTAGAGTCTTGAAATGATCACAGATGTCAGTGGATTCTATCAAACCATGGCCCAAAGCAGTAGCTGCCTCATGCATTATTTATTTGTTTATTCATATGCTTTGTGTCATGTTTATACATTCATAATGAATTTACAATGCTTAGGCTATATTTTGGCTGGATTTTCTGTTTCTATTCCGCAGTATATTACTTCATCATACAGTGTTTTGTAGAAACACAGGATTTTCTCTTAAATTATTTTGGTTGTTGCACAAGTTAAAAAACAAAGGTAAACAATGAAATATAAATTATACACATTGCCATGGTATAACAAATACTTCCCTGAGGAAATATTTCCAATTGCTGTATCCTCCCTCCAAGTTAGTCTGTAAGTGTTGCTCTTATTATTAGTGTCAAGATTTCAGACTTCAGATGTATGCGACTGCAAAGTCCTTAACTGATGGATTGTGACATATTGTCATATCTGTTTCATATCCAAACAAAGCTTTTACAGGTTTGGAATAACATGGGGGTAAGTGATTAATGGCAATATTTTAATTTTGGGGAGGAGTGTCCCTTTGAATTGATTGTGAAATTGATTGCATGACAGACTATTCCAATTTTGTATTGGGCCTTGATGTCCAAGATCAAATCTGGCTCTTGAAACCAGTTCAGTTAGGTGCACTTATGGTACAGATAATGGTGGAAACTCGTTCCTTTGCAGTAATTCTTTCTTTCTTTCCTATTGTTTTTAAAATTTTCCCCTCTCCACAAAACATTTGAAATCAATTTAAGTATCGCGTAGGCTCTTTGAGATGTCAATCACAATCAATAACAGCTATTGTGAATCACCCCAGTGAAGCAGGCTCTCAGTAAGTAATGCACATTTCATAGAAATTTCATCAAAGTTATTACTTTTTGCTCTCACATTTTGATCAAGTACTACATGTATTTTACAGACATAGGTTTTCAAAGAAAATAATAAAAGTAAAACTGAAAATTGTTTTTACAGCACTTAGCAAATTCTTTTCTTGTATAATGAAATTAATTTTTACCATGATAAATGATGGGTACAGTAGGAGAGACTGCAGGCAACTGTAACATGCTTAACTTCAGTCACAAATAAACCAGTGATGAAACTTAATTCAGCAGATGAAAAATCCTTGAAAAGGAATGTTTTGTGAGAATATTTCAGCAAAAAAGTGATGTATGAAAATTTATTTGCTTAATTTTTCCACAATATTTTTGGATGATTGTGAATTTTAACTATGTATTACTTTTCAAGTTATCATCAAATCATTCATTTTTTAAGCCTTTTTTACTGTTACAGTTTCCTTTGTAACATATTCTTGTTTTTCATACCAAAGGATTGCAAGTAAATTGTCAAAAATCTGTTCTTTATAAAGGATAATATTACAATTGTCTTCTTTATAATTCATGTTTCTACATAATTCAATTATGTATATATGAACAACTATCTCAAATGATCCTTACATTAAGTTAACACTGAGTGTTCCCTAGAAGGCCTATTTTTGTTGCAGACCCAGCAATTTCCACATTTTCAGTACAGAAAATCTGAGGCTACAGCAGCACTGCCCTTCAAAGTGGAGTGGAACTAATGCTGAGGTGAGTCCATATGGCAGGCGAGATATGTGGGAAACCGTAGCTAATATGCATTTTAAAAGGTGTCAGAATGGTCCAGAAAAACCAATATGCCATAATAACTCCTGGCCCCGCGCAGAGCATCACCCAATCGATTCGAGGTTTCCATGGCAGCCAGTCTGCGTAAATAAGGTACCAAACCATACAATCAGATGATGCGAATCTGAGGCGGAGAGGCTTCTCATATCATATTCCCAAATGATCTGCTGTGCACAGGATCTCTCACGCCATCTGATTCCCAGGAAAAATCATTATGGATGTTAATACCTTCAGTGAGGCAGGCAGAATATAAAAGGCAGGGAGTGGGAACCAATCGATTGTTTTTTACTCAAAAAGTTCAGCTGAGTTTCATATGAAAGTAATTCCACTTCGATCTGTCTCAAACTGCAAGCTGATTAAGCCCCAGAGCTCTACAGTGAAACTATAGATTTATCAGTACCTCAATATTACACCATTAATGGGACAGCATGGGGGTTGGATTTGCAATAGAAGAAATCTTTCTGGCAGAGCTTTAGCATGAAAGATGTGTCGCTTTAAGATAGAAATATTTGCACATTTGCTTCAGGGACGTCAAAGTAGAAGAGCAAATAAAAGCTTTTAAATAGTTGACCCCTTTTAGGGATTGAAAAGCATTTACATCAAATCACTTAAACATTTGTGATTGAGCTATAAGAAGGATAAACGCGGGCAAACATTGCACAAACCCTAAGTGTGTTACTGCAATTGCCTTAACACGTTACTTGATAAAACCATGATTGACAACAAAAAAAGTATTAAACAGTTTTACCGCATTGAAAGCATTTCAAAGTAAAATGCCTGCAGTGCTTGAGGTTTATTCACGCCTGCAAGCCAAGAATTTTTCAAATATTACCCTTAGATGAAATTGCGGATGACAGGTGTGGAGGAAAAATATGTTGAAACGTGTGAATTATGTGTTTTTATTCAGTTCTATTGAACCCAACACCTCACATATCTCCAGTGACTTGGTTTACCACCAATCTGTGAATATTTTAAGCCATTTGTGGTAGAATGGTAACTGCAGGAAATCAGAGATTACATAGCAATTAAATAAACACAAAAAAACTGCTAACCATTAACTTTTAAATAGCTTGTCTGTAAAATATAGTCTCCACTTAATAGCTGTCCTGCCCCTATAAAGAAATCAAGGCATTCAATTCAATTCAATTCAAGTTTATTTGTATAGCGCTTTTTACAAAACAAATCGTTACAAAGCAACTTTACAGAAAATTATGTTTCTACAATATTTAGTAGTAGCTAGTAGTTTGTGCACATTTGACAGGATTTTAGAAAAACTAAAAAATAATAATAATACAAGACGTAGTCAGCTAGACGATGAACTATCAATATTATTAATTAAGTTATTATATGATTAAGTCACACATTTAGGAATAATTGTTAGTTCTGTTTGTTGATTCAGGGTTAGCATCATCTGGGGTCCTCTGAGGGTCAGCATCATCTCTTCTCAGGTGTTCTGGATCCAGACTGGAGCTTGTGTAAATCCTAGTTACCACGGGATGTGAATCCCGTGGCAAAACATAGAAACAAAATACAGACATCATTAGCATAGCTGCTGATCCAACAAAGTAAAATTAGTTTAACCCAAGCTAATGAATAAAAATGCACCTTTGATCAGATGCAACTACACTCACAATTAAAAAGATACATTATTCGAATGCTTGGCGAAAGAGATGTGTTTTTAATCTAGATTTAAACAAAGAGAGTGTGTCTGAACCCCGAACATTATCAGGAAGGCTATTCCAGAGTTTGGGAGCCAAATGTGAGAAGGCTCTACCTCCTTTAGTGGACTTTGCTATCCTAGGAACTACCAAAAGTCCAGCGTTTTGTGACCTTAGGGAGCGTGATGGGTTGTAGCGTGGTAGAGGGCTAGTTAGGTACGCAGGAGCTAAACCATTTAGGGCCTTATAGGTAAGTAATGATAATTTGTAACTGATGCGGAACTTAATAGGTAGCCAGTGCAGAGACTGTAAAATTGGGGTAATATGATCATATTTTCTTGACCTCGTAAGGACTCTCGCTGCTGCATTTTGGACGACCCGTAGCTTGTTTATTGAAGAAGCAGGACAACCACCTAGAAGTGCATTACAATAGTCCAGTCTAGAGGTCATGAATGCATGAACTAGCTTTTCTGCATCAGAAACAGATAACATGTTTCGTAGCTTGGCAATGTTTCTAAGATGGAAGAATGCAATTTTTGTAACATTGGAAATATGATTTTCAAAAGACAAATTGCTGTCTAATATAACACCCAGATTTCTGACTGTAGAGGAAGTTACAGTACATCCGTCTAGTTGCAGATTGTAATCTACAAGATTCTGTGTAGTGTTTTTTGGTCCAATAATTAATATCTCCGTCTTATCCGAATTTAATTGGAGAAAATTCTTTGTCATCCAATCTTTTACATTTTTAACACAATCTGTTAGCTTAGATAATTGGGAAGTTTCATCTGGTCTCGTTGATATATATAGCTGAGTATCATCAGCATAACAGTGGAAGCTAATTCCGTATTTTCTAATAATATTACCAAGGGGCAACATGTATATTGAAAATAGAAGGGGACCTAGGACGGATCCTTGTGGCACTCCATATTTTACTGATGATAAATGAGATGACTCCCCATTTAAGTAAACAAAATGGTAGCGATCGGACAGGTAGGATCTAAACCATCTTAGAGCCTTCCCTTGAATACCTGTATAGTTTTGTAATCGATCTATGAGTATGTCATGATCTATGGTGTCGAACGCAGCACTAAGATCAAGTAAGACTAGAAATGAGATGCAGCCTTGGTCTGACGCAAGGAGCAGGTCATTTGTAATTTTAACAAGTGCAGTTTCTGTGCTATGGTGGGGCCTAAAACCTGACTGAAATTCTTCATACAGATCATTTTTATGCAGGAAGGTGCTCAATTGAGCAGACACAACTTTTTCTAAAATTTTAGACATAAATGGAAGATTTGAAATAGGCCTATAATTTGCCAGTACACTAGGATCTAGTTTTGGTTTCTTAATAAGAGGCTTGATAACCGCCAGCTTTAATGGTTTTGGGACTTGTCCTAAAGATAACGACGAGTTTATGATATTGAGAAGCGTTTCTACGGCTACAGGTAACAGCTCTTTCTGTAATTTAGTGGGTACAGGATCTAATAAACATGTTGTTGGTTTAGATACAGTGATAAGTTTATTTAGCTCCTCCTGTCCTATGGTTGTAAAGCACTGCAGTTTATGTTTGGGTGCGATGGATGAAACTGAAGTGTTAGATGCTGTAGAATCTACATTCGCTATTGTATTTCTAATGTTATCTATTTTATCAGTGAAGAAATTCATAAAGTCATTACTATTTAACGTTGGTGGAATATTTGAATCAGGTGGCATCTGGTAATTTGTTAACTTAGCCACTGTGTTAAATAAAAACCTTGGATTGTTTTGGTTATTTTCAATGAGTTTGTGTATATGCTCTGCCCTAGCAGTTTTTAGAGCCTGTCTACAGCTGGACATACTGTTTTTCCATGCAATTCTAAAAACTTCTAAGTTAGTTTTTCTCCATTTGCGTTCAAGACTACGAGTTACTTTCTTGAGAGAGTGAGTATTACTGTTATACCATGGTACAGTACGTTTTTCTCTAACTTTTTTCAATTTGATTGGGGCAACAGCTTCTAATGTATTAGAGAAAATAGTGCCCATGTTGTCAGTAATTTTGTCTAATTCATGTGTATTTTTGGGTACAAATAGCAGTTGAGATAGATCAGGCAGGTTATTTGCGAATCTGTCTTTGGTGGCTGGAACAATAGTTCTGCCCAGACGGTATCGCTGCGACATATAGTTAATATCAGTTATACGCAGCATGCACGATACGAGGAAATGGTCTGTAATATCATCACTTTGAGGTACAATATCTATAGCAGTAAGATCGATGCCATGCGATATAATTAAATCTAGTGTATGATTAAAACGATGAGTGGGCCCGGTGACATTTTGCTTGACTCCAAAGGAGTTTATTAGGTCAGTAAACGCAAGTCCTAATGTATCATTTGTATTATCAACGTGAATATTAAAATCTCCCATGATTAGCGCCTTATCAACTGTAACTAGAAGGTCTGAGAGGAAATCTGCAAATTCTTTTAGGAATTCTGTATACGGCCCTGGTGGTCTATACACAGTAGCCAGAGCAAGAGATACATTAGATTTCTTTTGCATGTCTGACAGAGTAACATTTAGCATTAGTATTTCAAAAGAGTTAAACCTGTATCCTGTTTTCTGGGTAACATTGAGAATATCACTATATATTGTTGCAACACCCCCGCCACGACCAGTCTGACGGGGCTCATGCTTATAACAGTAGTTTGGTGGAGTAGACTCATTTAGACCAAAATAATCATTTGGTTTTAGCCAGGTTTCAGTCAAGCAGAGTAAATCAAAACTATTATCTGTGATCATTTCATTTACAATAACTGCTTTTGGTGTGAGTGATCTAATATTTATGAGCCCAAACTTTAAAAATTGTTTTTGTTCATTTACTTTACATTTTTCTGGTTTAATTACGATAAGATTTTTTCTAGATCCTACATTATATTTATATTTATATTTTGACCTCACTATTCTGGGAACAGACACAGTCTTAATAGGTTTTACAGCACAAGTACTTTTATCATTTAAGCGGGTGGAACAAAACTCATCATAATGGTTATTTGAGAATTGACTTACTAGTCACATGGAGCGAAGTGTCCTGGAGATGTTGTCAGAGAGAAGCTCCGCTCCGACTCGACTGGGGTGTAATCCATCAGCGAAACAGTCTAGGACGCTCCCAGAAAAGATTCCAGTTATTAACAAATAGCAGTTTCTGTTCTTTACACCATGACAACAACCATTCATTTAAAGCAAAAAGTCTACTGAACCTTTCGTGTCCTCGTCGATACGTGGGCAGTGGTCCTGACACGACGATCGTCGCCGCGGGCGTCGTGCTGCGAACCGTCTCGATCAGGCTCCTGAAGTCCCTCTTCAGCGTCTCCGTCTGCCGCAGCGTGGTGTCGTTAACCCCGGCGTGAAGCACGACCGCTCTCGGGCTCTCGTCGTCCTTCAGGATCGCGGGTATCTGCGCAGAAACATCGAGAACACGAGCACCAGGCAAACAATGAGTGTGCACTTTACCTTCGGCTAACGTAGCACTTACGTGTCGGACGATGGAGTCTCCGATGATCACAGCGTCGCGTCCTGTCTCGCGGAGGGGAGCGAAGCGGTTCTGGATGGAGATCTCGAAGCATGATTGTAATTGCATTTGATCTGTTTTGTGTTGCAACATCCAAATCCAACAAAGGAATGCTGGCATGTATATGGGTTTTTGAATGGTTTAAGGGCCTAGTGATATGGATGTCAGAGAAAGACGTGATGAAGAGAATGGAAAAGAAAAGCATGAACAGATTGATGGGTAAACAAAGGAGCGTAAAAAGTTGTTCCCCAAGGAGCGGAGGAGCTCAAAACAGAGATGTGGGTGATGAATGGCTTGTAATAAGCCGGTGACTGTCTGACGGCCACTGATCTAAGGTCCCTTTGCGATTAGATGCTCTCACGCTCACGGGGAATCTGCGATGACAAGGATGTGATCTGTGTGTTGATGTGTTTGGGGGCTGGTGTGTCATTGTGAAACAAACTGTCGCTGAGACAGAAGGGCCACGTTCTGTCAAACCACCTCTGCACTCCTATTTTAAAGAACAAACATGCTACATAAACTTGATGGAACGATATGGAGATCTGGGCCTTTTGGACCCGTTAAAGTCAGCATGAAATGAAACAACACAGTCTATGCATGTTATAGATATCATTGTGAACATTTCATCCATGCATATATTTAATTTTCTAAAAATGTTTTGACCTTGCAATGTTTATTCAAAATGGCATCAACTGGACATCTCTGTTGACATTTGCAGGATGTCTCCAATCATTTATTCTGTTTAAACTTCACCCTTGCAAGTTTGCGTTCATCTTACTTCAGTTTTGAGTACAATGTCCAAAACACTCAAAACATTGGATCTGCGTAGAACCAATTTCAGATACTTTTTCTTTTTATACTTGGATGCACGTCACAGTATGAAAGAAAAGATCTGCCATTGGCCATCTGACTGGCATATAAAGCTGCCAATCATCATTTGTTTTATTCAGAATCATGCTTAGGGACGTGAAAATTTTAAGTCGATGTCCCTGCAAGAACATCGCCTTAAGTCCTCAAGAGTCTATCATGTCATTGTCACAGTTGTAAACACAACCACTTTCTTCTTCCATTAAAGCTGAAGTAGGTAACTTTTGTAAAAATGTATTTGTGAAACCTTCCATTATGTCCTGACAGTAGAATATGAGATAGATAATCCTTGAAAAAATCAAGCTCCTCTGGCTCCTCCCAGTGGCCCTAATGCCGTTTGCAGAAATTCATCCACTCCCGGTAAGAAACAACCAATCAGAGCTGTGGTCCGTAACTTTTTTTTTGTGTTAAAGATTTACAAAATGTATATAATAAGCGAGTACACCATGAATCCATTTTCCAAACCGTGTTTTTAGCCTTTCCTGAATCATTAGGGTCCATCTATAATAAGTGTTTATATTCGGACTATTTTAGATTGCTTCGGGGGTACCGCAGCGGAGTAACCCAGTACTGTTGTGATTCTTCATTGACATAAACAGAGAGAAGTAGCTCCGGCTACAATGTTCTTCCACAAGACACAAGCAGTTCTGTTTATTAACCACTAGAGCGTCAAAAGTTACCGACTGCAGCTTTAAGGGGTTGGCCTCACAACGGTTTTGTTTCCAGGCAGAAATCCTGTAGAATTCAACCAATCAGATCACTGCCGAAATGTTTCCCATTCTGTGTGCTTTATGTTTCTGACATTCAGTCAAAGGTCTATGGGCACGAGGCTTAGACTAAAGGGACAGCTAACCTATAAAATAACAATTCTGTGATCATTCAACTCACACTCATGTCATTCTAAACTTGTATGACTTTCTTTCTTTTGCAGAACACAAAAACGTTTTACCCCACAATATAATAGTTTGTGTAAAATGGGTGCACTATCCCTTTAAGATGTGGGTGCAGAATTACAATTCCATGTATCACTGACCAAGCCCTGTGCAACAGAGCTGTGCCATTTTTATAGACAATCCTGAGTCAATTACAGCATGGATGCAAGTGGTTTAGATGAATCCGGAGGGGAGGAGGATAAACCTGGAGTAAAACAAGACCTGTAGTCCCTGTCCGATAAGAACAAAGGATCCGTCTAATGGCAATCATTAGCTGGTTAGCACACCCCTTACACTGATAAGCAGGTGTTCACCTGTGGGCCCAGAGACACAATGCCACAGGTGTTGGAATGGACCAATTCTGGCTATGCTTACTGTCCCATGGGCCACGGTGGTTTAATATCCCATCACTGCAATGCACCAAGGTAGAGACCCACATCTGGCTCTTCTTAGCTGCTGTCACATATCATGCTAGGGGCGTTGGAACCAGATCTACCCTCATCCAATAATTAGTCTCATTTATCCTGCTGGTCCCCTCGGAGTGTTGCTCTGGGCTCCTGCCTGCTCCTCTGCACCGCTTTCATCAGTAAACCATTAAAGTTTCATAAGTATTAACTACTGTCTGATGACACTCTCCCTCAATGGAGCAGCTTTATGAAACGGATGGTGCCCATCACTCTGCAGCAGTTGATAGATCCCGCTGCTGCCTGTGCCAGAGAGAACAGACATGAGATTTTGTGAGAGGGATATGATTGTAGAACTGATTGCAAATGGACTCTAAAATAAAGGCCCTGAAATGGGTTTCGCCATTTCAGTGATAGAAGAATCTTACATTATTTGGTACACCTATCTCTATATTGTACGTACTAATGTTTTCACAAATATGCTGTTATTGTAAAATTGGTTTAACCTAAAATGTTGCAAAGAACCTTTGAAGAATCTTTATTTAAATGTGTGGAGACATAAATGCATCTGTTTTAAAGGTTGATTAACCTGTCCAATGTAGAAGTTGAGAACAGAAAAAAAAACTTACAGTGAAGTATGCTCAGTTGCTAATGCTCAGTATGCCAATTGGTGCAGAATAATTTGCTTTTGTAAAAAAATATGAAGACAAATGTGACCCATGCTGGCAAAATGAGTAGGAATGCGCACATGCTAATTTTGAGCTTCAGGCAAAGAGAGTGAAAGAAATGTTGATTTTAGTCGATTTTGAGGTTTTCACAAAAATGAGTTCATTAAGACCTCATCTTAGCGATCCCAATACTCCAAATAATTTTAGATGTTTAATTGCCTTTATTTGTACATTTTCTGAGAGGAGTACCTTTTCTCTGCTCGTTTCTCATGCTGACTGTCATCCGAAGCACGTGCATAAAGAGCTTCCCACTGCACATGATCCCGATAAATAGGCCTACACATACTCAGAATAACAGTATTTAAGTATACATGCAAACATAATCTGTTATGTCATAAGTGAACAGTTAGGGAACTGTTGGGAAAAAAACAGCTGATGTGTAACATTATATTAGATCAAAGCTTTACATGCTTTACTATATAGGCCGTCTGTCTCATTAATGTTAATCTAATCTAATAAAAGAAAAGAGGGAATCACGTGCTGCTCTTGATTGAACTGCTTTTGTAGTAAAATAATCCATTTATTTGTAATTAACACGCTAAAGGGATTTTTACATTTGATTATTTGTTTTTCTTCAATGCTTTTATGTAAAATGAAAAATTGCAATGAATTGTTTCTTTCTTATATTTGTTCTACAGTTTTTTTGTTTGTTTGTTTGTTCATTTGCATTTTTTCTCATTTATAATAACAAAGATAATATATTAATTCATATTAATATAATATAATAATATAAAAGGAGGAAAAGATGCAGTGTTTCGCTGTGATTTTGCTGTAGAACATTCATAAAACTTTACTGACTCTATCGACTTGATTCCAACAAATCATACATAAAGTACATACAAAAATAACTTACGTGTTTTGGTTTAGGTATGAGGATGTATACATAATTGTTGTTTATAATTATATATTTTAGCTCTACTTGTACTTGGATATTTTTATGTTATTTTGCTAGGTTGTGTCACTAATATGGTGGTAGTGTTTATTTTGGTCATGTTTCTTCCATTTTTGGTCTTTGCAGGCTTTTGAGTTAGTCCAGTGCTTAAGAAGTGCTGTTGCATTTTATTAATAAAGTGTTAATTGGTTAAATTAATTTGATGAGTTAAAGCAATGGAAACACATAACTTTTTGCAGAATGCATAGTGTTTTTGGTAGCCAGTGTTTGTAATTCAATTATGTTTGTTATGGAGAGTGTTGAATTTTTTGTATTATGTTCATTGAAAAAAAACAACTTTAAGATGATTCAACTATTTTGCCCTTAGTTGAATAAACTCATAAACTCATAAAATTTTAAGTTGACGTATATTTTTTTAAAAAATATGTGGCTTATAATATGAATCTGTGTTACTGTACATATAACTTTAAGCCAGTATGGAAAGTGTTAAGGATCAGTTTGCAAGCAATGAGCCATTAGCCAAGAAATTAATCAATGTTCTCTCTGTGAGTGTGTAAACAGTACACCAAACAAATTGTCCTCGCTATTATGAAAATATTATACATCCATTACATTTGCAACCTTGTAAAATAATAATATTTGGGAAAGTTCAATACACTGTATAACAATAGCAGAATTATCCTGATATTTGCTGAAGTGGCACGGCTCCTCTTCAAAGTCTGTTAGATGATGAGAGGATGTGTTTTTGATGATGATTGAAAGAGCTAATGTACTCATGTGCTGTCTGTCTTCTGTTGTCATAGCGGACCCCTTTGCTCTCTGTCTCCTATTACTGCACTGTCCCTCTCCATTGTAACAGCCTTAATTATAGATTAATGGCAGGGTTTTCCCTGCATGTAGTGTGGAGATAACTCTTTTCCCTAGGCACGTCTTTAAAAGCATTGCACTGCTGGGAGCATTAAAAACGAAAGAGACTGCGGTGCTGCGGAGAACAAAGGCACTCTGGCCTATCCCCTCTCCCACTTTCCCATTGCAAGCTATGTAATAACTGAGTGCAGGCTGTGAAAATAGAGGTGAGATGTTTACGGTAGTCATTTCAATTTTGGCAGCCAAAGAGATGCAATCAGCTCATTTAAAAGCCTGCTTAGTGGCTACCTTTCTTTCCTCCCATGTGACAATTACTGCCGCCTTCTCCATCAGGCTCTTAATGGCTCTGCTTGGAGCCTGTCGAAGACCATCAGGCTTCTTTCTTCCTTTTCTAGAGGGAGCTTTAAAAAGAGCCAACACAGGAGAGGAACAAATTGGATAAGTTTGCTTTTTCGGTGGAAATGTTGCTTTTTCCTCTGCCATTCAGTGTCAACGGGTGTACTTAATGACATTAGTTTCTTTGCTTTTCAGGGTTTTTATATTTCTTTGTAGAAAGTGTCATTACTTTAAACTAAGATACATAAAAATGTGAAAGTTCTAGCTATCCCACACATAATCCAAACTCTTGACAATACTTTTTCTTATCATGGCCAAGAACCACCTACTTGTCAGAAAGAGACTGTATGACCCAAGAAACATGTAGACTTTGTAATGAGACTTTATTTCCACAGAGGTGGGGGGGGATGCATATTATTTAATTGACATTGATATCTGTGGTTCCATGAAGACCCTTTAACATCAATCTCTCCATTGCACAAAAAAGTTATTTATAGTGAAAAGGTTCTTCAGAGTATTAAAATGTTCTTCACATTAAGAAAAAATGTTCCTTTTAAGAGCTGTTAATTGAAAGGTTCTTCTGGCAACCCAGAATGGTTCTTCTATGACATTGCTTCAAAGCCCAGTCCCTTTTTGAAACCTTTATTTTTTGGGAGAGTAAGCATCCAAACCAAACTCTAAACATATTTAAAAAGTTTAATGGAGAATTTTATCAAATCCACAGATTAATTATTTATTATCACACTGTAAAAAAAAATTATTTAGCAGTTTAGTTGTTTCAACGATTGTTTTTATGTTTACACAACTTGCAGTTACTGAATTTTTTCATTCAACTAAAAATTTTAAGTTTTCACTGTCTCAACTAGCTCGAAAGTTGACTCAACTAGATTATTTGTTCTCTCATCTTAAATTTTTTTTTGAATCAATGAAGTAGCAATATCACGTTCTCAAGATCACTTATCGCGATATCTAGTCATTCTCCTGAAGGCCATTGCAGACCAGTGTTGCCAACTTAGCAATTTTGTCACTAGATTTAGCGACTTTTCAGACCCCCATAGCGACTTTTTTCCAAAAAAGCGACTAGCGACAAATCTAGCGACTCTTTTTGACAGACCTTATTTAGTCTCTGAGACTCTCTGGTACTGCCGCACGAGCTCTCTCTCTCTCCCAACGCGCACACGCCTTTCTCTCTCTGCATCTGCTCTGTTCAGCGAGTAGAGAGGAGCAGCACTTTCAGTTAAAAAAAGATATTCTATTGCTTCTAACTCTATTTTACATACAAGTACAGGCGAAATCACAGTACAACCATTGTCTTAATCTTATGTGTATGTGTTTTAATTAGACAATGTCGTGAATAGGATTTTAGTGCAGAGACTAACATCTTTGAGAGCTGGTTATGTAGTCTTAATGGACCGCGTTTCAGTCATTATAATATTAATTCTGTTGTTGGACAACAGAAACATTAAAATATAATATAAAGAAAAAAATATTAAGAATTCTGGCTGCATTAAAATGCAGTACATTTGCACAGAAAGGGCGAGATAACATGACAGACTTACGTCAATAATATGCTAATTAGCATATGACGTCAATGATTAATAAATGTATTGTTCCATGTTCATTTGTGTAACACGCGCAAGGTTTATGAGCATAGTCCAAGTCTTCTTCTCTGTTTTTAGTGTATCTCTGTGGCAGAATTACAGTGCCACATACTGGTCTGGCATGTATACTACATCATTTTGCGGTTTCGTGTGGACGCGGATATTTTTTGAGACGAGGAAAAAAAAGATCGGATTGGGGTAAGCTCCGTCTCCGTGTGGACGAGGCCTAAATATTTGTATTTATTGGCTTAACGTGTTAAATTACATTTGTTGTCTTAGAAGAGTAAGTATGGTTTAAAGAGTCATATTTTCTGTATGTATGTAAATGTTCGTTTCGCGGCACTCTGAAGCCTCAAAATACAGGCGGTTCCACAGGATTTTCCTTATAAATATTAAAACAAATATTCTCCCATGCGGTACTGAGCTGAACTTATGTGGAGAACGATAAAAATACAGTTTGTATGTTATTATTTGAGCCCAGCGCCGCGTTAGGGGCCGTTCAAACAGAGCGCAACGGATCACTGAATGGATTCAGAATAAAAAAAAGATTCGGGAATAAAAAAAAAAGGAACTGCTTTAAACCTGGCAGCATAAAGACATCCGTCAGAATATACATCGACGAAATATTAAGGAAAAAACAAGATGACTACTCGAACTGTCTCTTCTCTGCATTTTATAAGGGAAACGAATGAGCACCATAGATGAGCACCTACCTCAGTTATTTTGAAACGCATAACATTACATTTGATATCGCTGACATACGCTTGGTTCAGATGAAGTTCTGAAGGTAACGTCACAAACTCTTTCTTCAGTTTTCTGAAGTAACGTTAGTCATTCAAGTGCCTCACCAGAACTCAGTGTAATGCGTGTATATCTGTTTTTATACAGTCTATGGTGAATATACACTCCAAATATATTTTAGAATAACAGTAATAATAGCATAGCTATATCTTGTATAAATAGCCATACAATAAGGATAGACACAAATGTGTGAAATTTATTTATTTATTTCCTGTATTGTCATTTAAAAGCATTGTCTGGATGGTAAAGTTTGTCTTTGATAATTAAAACAATCTTGTCAATACATTTGACTTTCTCTGTAAAGATTTATTTATTTATGTTTATAGACAGTGTTTTAACATGTTTCTGCATTTTTCATGTTTATTATATTTTGGAATGACTGAAGATCAGTGCAGAATTCAATAATCCTGGATGGACCGCAGCGAGTCCTTTTGCAGTTGAATCCATCAAAATGCTATGCAGACATAATGGAAATAACATTCACATTGTAGAGCTTGGACAAAGTTGTAAGTAAATTTATTTACTTTATAAATGCACATTTATTGGAGTCTATAAGCTTTATGATTGTAAGGCCCAGTTTAATGCTTCCCTTTGTTTTTATTAAAGCACACAGGCTCAGAGCAGGAATTCATCAAAGACATGACTGTTGGGATTACGGTTGTGGATGACCAATATGAGCACCATCAGTCTGCAGTGCCGTGGTTCAGGTAATAGAAGAAGAAATCTTGGTGATCTGAGGTTGTAACACATTGTGGGGTTGTGTACTGTGTTAGATATCTGGGACTTGTCACAGAAAGAAACTCATTCAGGTTTAGAACAACTTGAGGTTTAGTAAATTAAAATTTTCTTTCTTTCTTTTTTTGGGTGAACTCTTTAAGAAAAATGTTGATATTTGCATTGAAAAACAGCTTCAAAATTTAGAGAACATAATTTGATGTATTATTTTCCATTCAGTTTATTCCTTGAATTTTCTATTGGCCCCCTCCTGGCACACTGTTTGCCCTTGCTTGCACTTACCTGACAGTGGAAAAGTGGCTTATGACTACTAGTTTTTATTTGAAACAATGTTGTTCATTGCAGAGCTCTAACCAACGTAGAAGAGCAGTTGTCCTTCTTGGGCTTCCTTACTTCCTTAAAGAGGAACCTCCAGGTTCATCAGAATTTGTGAGGTATATAAATATCATATTTGTTTTAAAGGGTTAGTTCAGCCAAAAAGGAAAATTATGTAATTAATAACTCACCCTCATGTTGTTCCAAACCCGTGAGACCTCCGTTTATCTTTGGAACACAGTTTAAGATATTTTAGATTTAGTTCGAGAGCTCTCAGTCCCTCCATTGAAACTGTGTGTACGGTCTGCTGTCCATGTGCAGAAAGGTAAGAAAAACCTCTTCAAAGTAGTCCATGTGACATCAGAGGGTCAGTTAGAATATTTTGAAGCATCAAAAATAAATTTTGGTCCAAAAATAGCAAAAACTATGACTTTATTCATCATTGTCTTCTCTTCCGTGTCTGTTGTGAGTGAGTTCACTGCTGTCTAGTGATATCTGGTTCACGAATTAATCACTCGATGTAACCGGATCTTCTTGAACCAGTTCACCGAATCGAACTGAATCGTTTGAAACGGTTCGTGCATGATGTTTCGTTTAAGCATCGATATCGTGATGTACGAATCCACGATAGTCATATGGCACAGTTAAGTTGAGTCAACTTAAAATGTTCATAAAATAATAAATTTAGTTGAGTCAACTTAAAATGGTTTGTTCATATAACAATAAATTAAGTTGAGTCAGCTTAAAATAGTTTGTTCATATAATATAAAATTAAGTTGAGTCAACTTAAAATAGTTTGTTCTTATAACAATAAATTAAGTTGAGTCAACTTATATAGTTTGTTCTTATAACAATAAATTAAGTTGAGTCAACTTAACATAGTTTGTTCATAAAATAATAAATTAAGTTGAGTCAACTTAAAATTGTTCATAAAATAATAAATTGAGTCAACTTAAAATTGTCTGTTCATATAATATAAAATTAAGTTGTCAACTTAAAATAATTAAGTTGAGTCAACTTAAATTGTTTGTTCATAAAATAATAAATTAAGTTGAGTCAACTTAAAATAGTTTGTTCATAAAATAATAAAGTTGAGTCAACTTAAAATAGTTTGTTCATATAATATAAAATTAAGTTGTCAACTTAAAATAATTGAGTCAACTTAAAATAGTTTCTTCATAAAATAATGAATTAAGTTGAGTCAACTTAAATTGTTTGTTCATAAAATAATAAATTAAGTTGAGTCAACTTAAAATAGTTTGTTCATAAAATAATAAATTAAGTTGTGAACTTAAAATAATTAAGTTGAGTCAACTTAAAATAGAACTTAAAATAATTAAGTTGAGTCAACTTAAAATAGTTTGTTCATAAAATAATAAATTAAGTTGAGTCAACTTAAAATAGTTTGTTCATATAATATAAAATTAAGTTGTCAACTTAAAATAATTAAGTTGAGTCAACTTTGTCACGGTTTTACGCTGCCTGAAGGAATACGGAGTCGAGGATAAACGGAATAAGGTTTTTAATATATCCAACACAGGGGATATCCAACATGGAGCACAGAGGTAGACACACGTAAGTAGCAAGTGGCAAATGCAAATGAAGACCCGACAAAACAGAACTGAAAGGACAAGGCTTAAGTACAAAGGATAATTGGGGAAACAGGTGGATGGAATCATAAATTAACAGGGACATGGAACACATGAGGAAGAGAATGGACACACCTGGGAACTAATCAAACACGGAAAGACAGAAACTGGGTCATGGGCAAAAACACATAAATGAGTCCAGGTGTGTGACAGTACTCCCCCTCCCGGTAGGTGCGTCCTCGCACCGTAGAAACAACAGAGGGAGGCGTGGGTGGGAACTTGGGAGGAGGTTCCGGTGGAGGACGGACTCCCAGGAGGGGGCCAGCAGACAGGGACCCACAGAAGGAGGAGCCAGGGAGGAGACGACGGAGGGAGGAGCCAGGGAGGAGACAGGAGCAGGAGGAGCCAGATGGTCCACCAGAGACCCAGCCAGGACGGAGATCCAAGGTGGAGTCGACGGCGGGAGGAGCCATGGTGAAGGAAGGGTCGACGACACCAGGGAGCCGACAGGCGGAGACTGCACCGGTGGGTGAGGAGCCCAAGATGGAGCAGCACAGCCGCAGAGCCAGGGTGACGACGAGGTTCCGGAGGGCCTAGGTGGAGCAGAAGGCTCAGGCGACCAAGGCGGAGGCGGGGTCCTGGCAGACCGCTGTGGAGCCGGAGCGACCGAGGAATGGACGGGTGGGACACGCCGGAGGAAGAGGACCCCAGTGGAACCAGAGGAGTGGAGTCCCGAGGCGGCGGATGGTCGACGACGAGGGAGCTAAGAGCCAAGGCGGAGCCGCTGGGTCGAAGGACCGAGGAGGAGTCCAGGGCTCGGAGGCTGGAGGCGGAGACAGGGCCTTAACACGCCAAGGCGGAGCTGGAGACTGGCAGTCCAGCGGCGAACCACCGCGCCCCGATGGCGCGGACTGAGGGTGAGCTGCGGGACTGACTGGCACCAGCAGGGATGGCGAGGAACTGGCTGGTCTAGGAGGAGGAGAGAGGAGAAGGATGGGAGGAAGGACAGGAGGATCAGGACTGGACGGAACCAGCGAAAGAGGAGTAGAGGGACCAGCAGGTTTGAGAGGAGGCGGGAGAGGGAGGCTGGGAGGGAATACAGGAGACACAGAAGATTCAGAGCTGGGCGGAACCAGCGGAGACACAGAAGATTCAGAGCTGGGCGGAACCAGCGGAGACACAGAAGATTCAGAGCTGGGCGGAACCAGCGGAGAAACAGAAGATTCAGAGCTGGGCGGAGCCAGCGGAGATACAGGAAACTCAGGGCTGGGCGGAACCAGCGGAGAAACAGAAAACTCAGGGCTGGGCGTAACCAGCGGAGAAACAGAAAATTCAGGGCTGGGCGTAACCAGCGGAGAAACAGAAAACTCAGGGCTGGGCGTAACCAGCGGAGACACAGAAGATTCAGAGCTGGGCGGAACCAGCGGAGACACAGAAGATTCAGAGCTGGGCGGAACCAGCGGAGACACAGAAGATTCAGAGCTGGGCGGAACCAGCGGAGAAACAGAAGATTCAGAGCTGGGCGGAGCCAGCGGAGATACAGAAAACTCAGGGCTGGGCGGAACCAGCGGAAATGGAGCAGAGGAAATGACTGGAGGAGGTAGGAGTGGGAGACTGAGAGGGTATACAGGGGAATCAGGGCTGGACGGAACCAGCGGGGAAACAGGAATATTAGGGATTACCTCCGTAGACCAGTCCATCAGATCCAGAACTTGCTCCATATGACTTTCAGAGACTGCATATAGCTCACCCTCAGTCGCAGGAGTGTGGGCAGGGCTTTCCTCCACGCCCTCGATCTCCACGAGGACTCCCACGATGCACAGTGTTGCCGGCTCACACACCTGGTCGTCGTGCTCTCGAGATCCTGTTCCCTGACAGTGGATGGCTCGGGCTCTGCGGCTGCGGTGGGCTCTGGCTCCGTGCGGCGTGATGGTGGCTGGCTGGTCTCTGGGTCGGGAGTGGGGCTGGCGAGGTCCTCTATGGGGCAGACGGTGAGAGGTGACCCATTTCTCGCCAGAGTCCACTCCACGTATGCGGCGAAATCCTCTCGAGGACCATCTTCGGACGACAACGCTCTGCATTTGGAGTTCAGGCTGGTGTTTGTAGAAGGTGCAGAGCGCGCCGTCCGGGGTAGCTGGTGGCATTAGCTAATAAGGAAAACCATCTGGTGTGGTCCTCGAGAGAGCGTTCTTCCTGCTTCAGCAGAAGGATGAGGAATTCGGGACGATAGAGGGGATCCATAGAAACACTAAGAAAAGAAAAGACTTTGAAAACACAAAAACAAAACGGAGGGAAGAACACGCAGTTTTCTATTTTCTCTTATTAGGTCGGGTCTTCTGTCACGGTTTTACGCTGCCTGAAGGAATACGGAGTCGAGGATAAACGGAATAAGGTTTTTAATATATCCAACACAGGGGATATCCAACATGGAGCACAGAGGTAGACACACGTAAGTAGCAAGTGGCAAATGCAAATGAAGACCCGACAAAACAGAACTGAAAGGACAAGGCTTAAGTACAAAGGATAATTGGGGAAACAGGTGGATGGAATCATAAATTAACAGGGACATGGAACACATGAGGAAGAGAATGGACACACCTGGGAACTAATCAAACACGGAAAGACAGAAACTGGGTCATGGGCAAAAACACATAAATGAGTCCAGGTGTGTGACAAACTTAAAATAGTTTGTTCATAAAATAATAAATTAAGTTGAGTCAACTTAAAATTGTTTCTTCATATAATATAAAATTAAGTTGTCAACTTAAAATAATTAAGTTGAATCAACTTAAAATAGTTTGTTTATATAATATAAAATTAAGTTGAGTCAACATAAAATTGTTTGTTCATATAATAATAAATTAAGTTGTCAACTTAAAATAATTAAGTTGAGTCAACTTAAAATAGTTTTGTTCATAAAATAATAAATTAAGTTGAGTCAACTTAAAATAGTTTGTTCATATAATATAAAATTAAGTTGTCAACTTAAAATAATTAAGTTGAGTCAACTTAAAATAGTTTGTTCATAAAATAATAAATTAAGTTGAGTCAACTTAAAATAGTTTGTTCATATAATATAAAATTAAGTTGTCAACTTAAAATAATTAAGTTGAGTCAACTTAAAATAGTTTGTTCATAAAATAATAAATTAAGTTGAGTCAACTTAAAATTGTTTGTTCATAAAATAATAAATTAAGTTGAGTCAACTTAAAATTGTTTCTTCATATAATATAAAATTAAGTTGTCAACTTAAAATAATTAAGTTGAATCAACTTAAAATAGTTTGTTTATATAATATAAAATTAAGTTGAGTCAACATAAAATTGTTTGTTCATATAATAATAAATTAAGTTGTCAACTTAAAATAATTAAGTTGAGTCAACTTAAAATAGTTTGTTCATAAAATAATAAATTAAGTTGAGTCAACTTAAAATAGTTTGTTCATATAATATAAAATTAAGTTGTCAACTTAAAATAATTAAGTTGAGTCAACTTAAAATAGTTTGTTCATAAAATAATAAATTAAGTTGAGTCAACTTAAAATAGTTTGTTCATATAATATAAAATTAAGTTGTCAACTTAAAATAATTAAGTTGAATCAACTTAAAATAGTTTGTTTATATAATATAAAATTAAGTTGAGTCAACATAAAATTGTTTGTTCATATAATAATAAATTAAGTTGTCAACTTAAAATAATTAAGTTGAGTCAACTTAAAATAGTTTGTTCATAAAATAATAAATTAAGTTGAGTCAACTTAAAATTGTTTGTTCATAAAATAATAAATTAAGTTGAGTCAACTTAAAATTGTTTGTTCATATAATATAAAATTAAGTTGTCAACTTAAAATAATTAAGTTGAGTCAACTTAAAATAGTTTGTTCATAAAATAATAAATTAAGTTGAGTCAACTTAAAATTGTTTGTTCATAAAATAATAAATTAAGTTGAGTCAACTTAAAATTGTTTCTTCATATAATATAAAATTAAGTTGTCAACTTAAAATAATTAAGTTGACTCAACTTAAAATAGTTTATTCATATAATATAAAATTAAGTTGTCAACTTAAAATAATTAAGTTGAGTCAACTTAAAATAGTTTTTTCATGTTATAATAAATTAAATTGAGTCAACTTAAATTTGCAAGTTAACTTAATCCCTTTGATTGCTTGAATAAGTTGATACAACATTTAATCTTAAATTAGGACAACAAAACAAAGTTATTCAAATAACAAAAAAAAGTTGAAACAACAAAATGACTTGTAAACACACATTTTTAACTTAAATGAACTCAAAATTTTAAGGCAACCAGGTAACTTACTTTTTTGAGTCAAACTAACAAAAAATTTTTTACAGTGCATACTGGTTCTTCCAAATGGATCCAATCTACTGGATCCAAACACCTGAAGCTGTGTACCACCAGCCAATCAGATTGAAATTGCGATAATGCCATTTTTGTGTGCCATTCACATCAGGTTTTCAGTGAACTGCAACTCAACACCTATCCCAACACTTTATGATATTTCTAGATGTGGCAACATGTGATGATCACATGCCCTGTGGTGTCAAATGTCAAGGACTTGGCTTGTTTTTTATGAGGATGAGGGTCTGCTTTACTTTGGGGAAGATCACTTCAATTTGATTCATTGCAAGAAGACAGTAAGTTCGATTAGTTCAGTTTCTCTTGTTAGAGGCTGTCACTTCTGTGCTGGGTAATACTGTCCATATGCAGGCCCTAATTATTTACTCTGCAGGCAGAGAACAAGGTCATGCTTGTTATACCATCATCCAATTCACACAATCAGATTCAATCCACACAATCAGATTTCTCACAAAGAGAACTAATCTCGTTCTTTCACAAGCAATTATCTTGATGTAACCGGCTGGTAGGAGATGCACCGCCCAGCCCAGATGAAGGCAATGACTTTCATTTTGCATCAGGCCCAGGATGTGGTAGAGATCCGTGACTAAGTTAAACTGTCAATCTGTGCTTCTATTGGAAAATTTGAGCTAAATTAAAGAGAGCTCCAGCACTGGACTGTGGCCAAAACAATTAAAGAGCACTAGCGTGGACACAACAGATGATGCTTAGAAGGACTGCAGACATTTTTATGTATCTTTTTTTTTTATTATAATATTTCACAATATTACTTTATAATATATATATATATATATATATATATATATATATATATATATATATATATATGTATACACACACATACACACACATATCACTTTTTTGTATAATATTTTGAGGACAGGAAGGACAGCACACCTGCCGTTTTGCTCAAATATCAAACACATTGCAGCATACAAACTCAACCATCAAATAATCAGTGTTCTGTAAATACAGAGATACGTGGCTGTCTTCCTGTCTGTATTGTGTGGGACCTTGTCGAAGGACACGGATGTTTTTCCCTAGACTTCAGCAGTTTGCAATAAAGTGAGTGACAAACAAGACAAGCAGCCATATGCGATCAATGCCTGCAGAAAATGGTAAAAAAAAAAGAGAGAGAGAAAGAGAAGCCCTCTCTGAACAGGACCGCACACATGTGCAACAATAAAAAACATCAAAAAAGTGATGCTTGTGATGTCTTTTAACTGAAAATATTCACAGATGTCTTACTATTTAAAATCATCTCAGTCATAGCAGCATAACTAGTGCATAAATAACAAAACTTTTTCCATTATCACATTTAGACCATTTAAGTTGAAAGAGCCAACTTTCTTTATTTATTTTACAGAATTACAAATTATTACTCTTCCCTATATAAATAACATGTTCAACTTAGTGCTTAAATACTTATAGCTTTAAAAGATCTGAAAGATTTTGCCACTACTTAATCATAGAACCAATAGTACTCTTCTTTATATGCCAAGTTTCTTTTATTGCCCAATTAATTACATAAGTGCACTGACATATATAATGTTACTTATCACTATACGTTGTTTAATATTAGAAATTGAACGATGAAAAATTGTTCATAACTTAGCACTTGATGCCTTTTGAGAGCCTGTGTTGCATTAGACTGTACTGCCATCTACTGGTGAACAGGCTCTGATTACTGAAATATCTGTAAAATATTGCTTTGTGTACATTTGTCATTTTTGTCATATACAACTAGTATAACGTGCATTTGGGGTTTGAATTTATTGATAATTGCATCAGGATAATTTCTACTGCAGTAGCCTGCAGTCAGTGTCAAAAGGCCACAGAGAAATAATATGTGCTATTTGAGTTGTTCAGCACTTTTCAAAGCTGATTACTTAAATGCATTAGTATTTTTAACTAGAAGTGGTCAATTAGAGAAATTGAAACCAACAAGCTTTCTTTTTAATTTTTAATTAATGAAAGTGATGTTCATATAGCTGGGGGTTTGACAAATCTTTGTGCATTCATCAGACAAATACTGTTTTGATACTCATGAAATAAGCCAAATGTCCTTTAGACTAATTTTATTTTCTTAATGGAGAGTAATGGAATGCATTTCCCTGCTATTTTCGTAATTGCTTTGACACCTCAGCTAAAATCAAAAGGAATTGGACTATTACAGACCACTTTTTAGACAGATTCTCTACGGAAGGCAGATTTACCAAAATATAGCTGTCTTAAGGATGTTGCACTAGTATGGAATTACAAATTATGTGTTTTTGGTCATATCAGTCTTAATCTAACTTTACCTTTAGGTTCCTTAAACTGAATGCACAAGCCACAATTAATAGATAACTTCCTGCTCTTCTTGTTGTTATGAAAAAAAAAAAAAAAAAACTGTGTAACCTGTGAGAATCTTGTGATCCATTTTTTATTTATTTATTTTCTTCTGCCATGTGATTGGTTAAAATCTGTTTATGTAGTAATTATTTGTTTCATGACAACAGTTAGACTATTTTGTTCTACGACAAGAGTTAGAATATTTTCCAAATGTTTTTACAAGAAAACTATTTCAGTTTAACTTGAAAATTTAATGCCATTTTTTTGTAATGTTTTTGGAATTTACTAGCAATTTCAGAGTAAAAATTGTTTACGCACCAAAGCTACTCATTTCAGTTTGAGTTAAATAGGCAGTAAAAATAGTTCACAAATGTTCTTGTCATTATGGAGATGTGAAAAAAATACTTCCTTCTGTGAAATAAGGATACTAGATGTCTCATGAAGAGTTTTTATAAGTATGATTTAATTAAATTGGAAGAAAAATAATTATACATTAAATAAATAAATATAATAAACTCTTGAATTGACTGATAGTCAATCTCATAATGATGAATAAGGCATTGACTTCTGGAACACATAAATAAACAAAACTTTAGCTAAAACAGAACATACAATTATTACATTGATACTGTAATACTAAGACAGATAAAACATACACCTATTAAAAAAAAGTAAAATGTCTTTCCATCGGTGGATCTTGAGCATCAGTAATACACACTTCTCTTCAGAATGTACGGCCGTCTTGATTTATTGGTGCGCAGTTGCCTTTTAAGTATATACGGAGATTTCCTCTTCAGTGGACTGTCACTGTTTTGGTCCAGCTCCAGATATTCTTGGTCGTCTTGTAGCTGAAATGAAAGGCGGTATGCTTAAACTATTTTCCCCAATGCCCCTCATTTTATTACAGGGCTGAAAATCACAGCAAATGGGTGGACAATGCTGTCAATCAACTGCCATGTCCTGACTGATGCTCAGTTCGTCGCCTGGCTCTTTCTATTTCTATTCCTCCTCAGAGCTGAACTGGAGTGTACTTGAATAAGATGTATAATTATATATATAGTTTGATATGAACGAAAAAAAAAAAAAAAAAAAAAAAAAATATATATATATATATATATATATATATATATATATATATATATATATATATATATATATATATATATATATATATAAACAAAAAAAGCTAGGAAATATTTCCCATTTTCATTTAGTTAAATTTTATGTACTAAAATAACTCAAACTAAAACTGAAATAAAAAATTATACAGCCAATTAAAATGTCCATAAACTATTTAGCCTCTTTATGTATGCAATCTTTTTTTTTTTTTTAAATGCCTATGTGTGTCATCTGTTACCTCTCTAGGCTGCAGGACCCTGCAGAGGTTCCGGAGGTCATGCATTTGGGTGAGGGTACCCGAGACCCTCTGCTCATACTCGGCCTGAACCTCCGTGTCCTCCTGCTCCTCCTCACTGCCCCAGGCCTCCTGCCATGACTCCCCGAGACTGTTCAACATCCTGCACACATCCTGGAGTGGCAGCTGCCACAGGGGGGCGATGTGCTTAATCTGCTTTACCTACACACAGTGAGAGAACAAAAATGTTTATGTGCAATGACTCAATCTCAGCTTTATTTCAGGTTTATAAAATGTCACACTGTCTCCAGCCATTACTATATTCTCAGTCCACTTACAGGGTGCCAATACTGGATAAGCGGATATTAGGTTTTCTCTAGTGTTTTTATTGGCCTTCAGAGGATGAATCTAACAAGATCAAGGCCTGGTGTGATATCTGGAAATCTGTTTTCAACCTGCTGGCTCTAAGTTTGTCTTAGTCTTAAATTACACTGTTCTTAAATGACACAATCACATATGAGTTCATAAGTTTGATATGAAAAATAAGTGCAAATAATCTTAGCAATTCAAACAATTTTCTTATTAAATAACAGGAAAATGTCACCTGTATAAGACCTGCAGGCTGTCTGCCATTAAAGTAACTATTGCACTACATTTAATTAGACTTGGCCAGCTGACATTTTAAAAGCATTAGCCTTAAAGACATCACTTAATGTCAGTTTTCAAAGTCATAATTATTCATTAACTGTGCAGTAGAGAGGATGTCTATGTGGAAAGTTACAAAAGCCAGAAATTGTGGTCAGCAGTCAAAAAAAAAAAAAAAAATGGCAAGAAAATTATAAACACCATGATCCTACATGATTCTCTATTGACAATGGATAACAGTCAGATGTACTGAAGATAGATAATGGATGTTAATGCGGTACAGAATATTGCTGAATGAATGAAGGCAGCTGAGGATCACTTCGGGCAATGACACATCATTTGGTCCACCAGTAGATTGCAAAAGCTTCATCCATTTTCCTTTTTGAGTACACTGCTTTTAAATTTGTTCCCTGATTGAAAGCTTTGTCCTTTTCAATCAATAGTTTACAAAAAAAAAATCACATTACGTTTAACATCAGTTAGCATCTGCATTTGTGGACTGCTGTGCACAATGGCATTCATGAAGACAATAGCCATTTTATGAAATCCTGAGTGATTGGAGCGCAAACCTAATTTAACTATCAATTGCAAAACCCTGTGCTATTCTGTTTTCACTGTGAAAATGCCTCTCCAGATGTCTTAAACAGATTTAATGCTTGTGATGGTAAAGTTAACTGGTATAGAATATTCTTTAATTTGTTTATTAATTCTGTATTATTATTGTTTTTTATTATTATTATTATTTTATATTCTCAAAACCAAGAAATAACCATGACTTTCATTTAAAATTCAGCTGCCCCACAGTCAAAGGGAATATCTATATTAAGGCACCATATAAGGCCAGTATTGCCCCCATAGGCTCTCACTCAACAGGTGTTTTAAGAGCAAGTCTGTACCTTTGAAGTGAGGAGACTTCTCAGTACCTCTTCCTCTGTTGCCCTTTTCCCCTGGTCTGTATCTATAAAGAGGGTGAAAACACACAATGCTGACATGTTTTAAGAGTAGGACTATACACATGATGAGTATACACATACATCAAAGTACAGAGAAACCAGACGATTTTTTTATTGTTATTATTTTTTGTCTACAGACAATAGTGAATCTGTTTTAATTCAATCAGATCTGAACAAAAAAAAAAGTTAATTGGTTTTTATTTTTTATATTATTCATATATTCCAAGATAGGTAGAACCGTAAGATACATCACCAGCAATATGTTTAAGTCCAAAGTATAAAATGTCTTAATGACATTAGAGCATTAAATGAGTCACTTTCTATATTTCAAAGAGGTGATTATACAGCCATAAAAGCTGAAAACTATTCTATAGCAAATGTAGACAAACATTTTTATCTATATCTATATATATTATTCCATTCATTTAAGTTGAATTTTTAAGTTTTATCTTTACTCAATTTCTTATAAAATGATTTTTTAATGGTGAAAATACTGATTATTCTTAATATCAGTTAGATAAAGACATAGCAGATAGTTTAAAACTAAGTAAGGCATTAAGAGACATAATGTGAACATTAGCTGTCAAAGATCATAATCAAGTATTTATATTGCAAAGGATTGGTAATTTTGAATGGTAATTAAAATGTGCTTTTTTAGAAGTAAAATCTGTATAAATTGATAAAAGTGCTCCTACCTGAACAAAGTACATTACCCAATAAAAAAAGGAGCATAACGGAAATCAGCTGCATCTGCATTTTCTTAGTAGTCCCACAGTTTCTGCACATTCAAGCTGGGCCCAAGTCCATAGGATTAAAGGTTGTAAAATTGTGTGAAAACAGATGGAAGAATACGAGAGATACGTTGTAAGAGAGTTACAGAGACAGAGAAATCACAGCACGTCCTGCAGAAGTCAGTTCTTGGTTTCTTATCCAACCTGTTTACTGTGTCTTCTCTTGGCTTTCTCAGAAGTGAAGTGAGGAATGGCAGGCTCCATTCCGACCGGTATATAAGAGCCTCTATGATGTCAGAGGAGCGCACTATCGTTCCTACCCCTCCCGTATCCATCTCCATATCTCTCCCGTTTTCCATCCCTCCCTCTCTCCATGCCCTCTTGTCCTGTGTCACGATGACATCAGCAGACACCTCAGAAACCACTTTGATTGTTGACGTCAAAACTTTCAGAAATGCTCATTTGATGTTCCTCTCTTCATTCTAATGGACGGAGGGGGAGTGAAAAAGTGAATTTATGATTAGTTCTTAGAAGCAGGATGATGAAAGTTAGAGCGGATGCGCAGTGCCTTCATTTGTCTTCAAGAATTACCAATCTTCGCCTGTAATGTTCTCCATGTCAACCCAATTTTAACTCTTAAGTCTGTCATGCTTTCCATAGATATGTGTTGCTCATACAGTGCTGCACTGTAAAATTTTTCCAGGATTTCACAAGATATAACTGTAATATTTCACAGTTAATTACATTATTACCACTTCACAGGCTTTAACTGTGATAATTCACAATATAATACCGTATTTAGACTTTTACTGTGAAAACAATGCAGGCGCGGGGCTTTTACAAGAAACTACTGTGAATGCCGTCTTTTTTGAGTGGCAACTGCGGCAGCGTCATCAGAGCGTCATCAGAGCTCTCTGATCTACGTGGTCTCATTCGGTGGATTCAGACAGCGGTAAGTGTTTAAATGTCAAACTTTATCAATTTGATGTTTTTTATATGATAGTGCATGTAATTTAAAAGTATGAACCAAATTAGCGTTAGTTGTAGGTTCTGTTGTCATGTTTTTGTAACTTAGCTGGAGCAGACTCGCATCGACGTTTAAGCGCGCAAATTTGAATGAAAAGACGTTGGTTGTAGTGTTAATTATACCGTATTAAGTTAACTGTGAGATGTCTGATTAGATACACCGTCGAACATTTAACTTTAGCTTTACTTAAAGCTTATCTTAGTTACTCTAACAGCGTTCTCTCTTTTACCACAGCATTTTCTACATTGACCGACGATAAATAAAGTTATAAGGTAAGATGTGGCCTTAATGTGGGTATTATGACAGTTATTATCAACTAGATAAATTATGGTGTTTGTGGATTTGGGCAAAGGTGGATTAAATTCATCTCAAATTAGTAACTTTATAATTTTCTTCCCTGCTGTGTGTGTGAAACGGAGCAACCGTTGTCTTTCTCGTCAACAGAAAAATGAATGGGGGGCTTCATCCAGCTGAGTTCACGCAGCATTTTCAACCGCCATTTTTATTCGGATAATTTTCAAAATATTACTGTTATTGTGTCATGAAATGTAGTTTTAAAAGTATTTCAGGCGAGAATGTAGTTGTTTTAAACTCAAATATGCGGTTTATTTATAATGACAGCGTCTATTTAAAAAAATGTGTTTCGCCGATCTCGGAGATGAGCTCCATGCGATCAGCGGGAGCTCCGTCATCATGTATCCGCCGAGAGTAGCCTTACCTCGGCTAGATCTTCTGACATTTGCCGCTGGCTCTGATGTGTCTTTAGTGGTTCAAGATAAAATATAATTCGTTTGGGGTAAAATGAAACGTTTCTTATCTTTGGCCTATATTCAATTTATCTATTAATATGTTTTATATATATATAGGTCATTTTTATTCCTGTCTCTATAGAAATATGAACTTTTTTCATATAGCTCCGGTTGACTGCTCACTGACAACATCTGTCGTTCCTCCTTGTTGAATGAGTGGAGAAGGGTATTCCTGCACAACCGGAGGCTGCAGGAACATACTGTTGAGTTCAAATTTTTCAACTCGGGCGGCAGACGCGAATTCGCGTCAAACGCTAAATGCACAAAAAGCACCATTCGCGCGTCAATTCGCGTCTTCCGCGCCGCGCTTAACGCCCCATTCGCGCCGCGAGACCTCCAGACGCGCGTAAACGCGCCTTTGCATTGACTTAACATTGAAATCATTCGCGCCAGACGCTCTATTCGCGTTTGGTGTGAACACAGCATTATACGCAGCTAAAACGCTGGTGTGGACGGAGATATTCGTTTTAGTTCTCCGTTTCTAAACGAAAACGCAGTAGTGTGGACGGGGCCTTAATTTGTGTGTCTGTGCTGGAGACCAGACCAGATTAGACCAGAGACAAAGCTTAAAAAAGTCAGAAACAACTAGAAAACTGGGTGCTTTATTGTGAAAAAGATATAAGAAATGAAATGTTTATCACATCATCTGTGAACGGGTAATAATTCTAGGAGGAAGAGTACAAGTAGAAACAGCCATAGGGAGATGGACAGGCAACAGGCTCTTACTCCATCCTCTGCAAACGGAACATGTGAATTATGTAAATTGTTGTGTGCGAATGCTTTGCCTAGGTAAATCACACACCTCTACTTTGGTGAAGGTCTATTCTTGACTGTGTTTGTGATGGAAATGTTTTTCAGTTCAGTTCCCTGCATTTTTTTTTTCTGAATTGCAGTACTTACACCTGAATTACACCTTTGTTTAAACTGAGCTAACTTTAATTTGACTCTGTACTGCAAAAGCAGTGACCCACTGAAGGTGGTGACTGGGAACTGACACCTTTTTCATCACACGAATTAAACTAACAGGATTTCTTCTGTCTTTTTGTTTGTAGGTGCTTCTTGGGCATCAACCCAGAGCGAGACACAAAATCTAAGAGGCAGAGAGGTCACATGAACCAGCAAGTCTGCACTCTTATCAGGAAGCTCATTGACTTCGAATGGATGTCAATCTAATGTAAGCTGTGTTCCAATTTAAGAAAGGACTAATGAAACACAGTATCTGTGTTAAAGGAACATGCTGACTTTTTGTGACAAGTCTATACATACCCTTCTCATCTCCGTGCTTGCCGTAAGTCTGTCTGAGGCACCCACCGCTAGCCTAGCTTAGCACAAAGACTGGAGGTAAACAGCTCCAGCTAGCATACTGCTCCCAATAAGTGACAAAATAACGCCAACATTTTCCTATTTACATGTTGTGATTTGTATAGTCACAGTGACTCTAACCATCTTCTAACCGTATACATACTGGGAACTATATTCTCAGAAGGCGAAGCACTGCTACTTGGGGAGTGATTTTCTTCACAGCACCTGAGAAGCCCTGTGGTGAGGAGCAGAGAGTTTGCTCAGAATTGGAGTAAATCACTCCAAAGAAGTAGCAGTGCTTCGCCTTCTGAGAATATAGTTCCCAGTATGTATACAGTTAGAAGATGGTTGTGTCTCATATGACCTTGTTATTTGTACACACTGTGACTATACAAATCACAACATGTAAATAGGAAAATGTTGGCGTTATTTTGTCACTTATTGAGAGCAGTATGCTAGCTGGAGCTGTTTACCTCCAGTCTTTGTGCTAAGCTAGGCTAGCGGTGGGTGCGTCAAACAGAGGCACTCAAGGAGATGAGAAGGGTATGTATGGACTTATCTAACTCTGGGGGATACGGTGAATAAGCTAAAGTCCCAAAAAGTCGGCGTGTTCCTTTAAGCTAGATGTAGTTATGCAGTAAGAAGTTTACTGAAGCTATTAAAGGGTTAGTTCACCCAAAATTGAAAAATCTGTCATTAATTACATCCCCTCACGATGTTCCAAACACAAGAATTTTGTTCTACACAAATTAAGAAAATTTTAAGCAATATGAGAGCTTTCTGATCCCACCTATAGACTACTATGTTATAACCATTTTCAAGTCCGAGAAAGGTAGTAAAACCATCGTTAAAATAGTCCATGTGACTACAGTGGTTCAACCTCAATGTTATGATGCGACGAGAATACTTTTTGTGCCCAATGCAATCACATGCATGATCGAGAACACATCACGTGAACAGCATCGGATACTGGCACAGAAAGGAAAAATGTTGAATAAAGTCGGTATTCTATTTTGTTTTGTTTTGTTTCTGCGTAGTAAAAGTATTCTCGTCGCTTCATAACATTAAGGTTTAACCACTGTATACATATGGACTATTTTAACAATCTTTCCGGGCCTTGAAAGTAAAATAATTGCTGTCCATGGAGGATACAGAAAGCTCTCGGATTTCTTAAAATATCTTAATTTGTGTTCCAAAGATTTTTGGGGTGAACTATCCCTTTAATGTGTTCTATAGTGTCTCCTGATTCAATGTAGAGTTTAGACAGACTGCAAAATAAATGTGTAAAATTAATTGTTTTTACGTTTATTTGATTTTAACATGCCTTGACGTCTAAAAAACGTCAAATTTACAGTACTTTACAATAGTTTTAAGTGTAAATTTACATTACTTGCTACTGTGTTGAATTACTATGCAATTTAGCATGCAATTTTTGCTTAAAGGGTTAGTTCACCCAAAAATGAAAATTCTGTCAGTAATTACTCACCCTCATGTTGTTCCAACCCCGTAAGACCTTCTCTCATCTTCGGAACACAAATTAAAATATTTTTGATTAAATCTGAGAGCTGTCTCACTCCTCCATAGGCTTCTAAGGGATTGAAACTTGCTGGCCCAGAAAATGTATTAAAAACATCATTAATATAGTCCAAGTGACTCAATCTTACGTTTACCAAGCAACGAGAATACTTTTTGTGCGCAAAACCCCCCCAAAAATAATGACTTTATTCCACTATTCATTTCCTTCTCTCTGGGCCTCGGGTGAATTCATGTAGTAAAACAGCGTAGCGCTTCTGTGTTATACGTCACATGCATCACACACATGACCAGCATCGGCCAATAGTGAGCCTACGTGTGACGTATAACACAGAAGCGCTACGCTGTTTTACTACATGAAAAAACTCAAGGCCCACAGAGAAGGAAATGAATTGTGGAATAAAGTTGTTTTTTTGTTTTTTTTACGCACAAAGTATTCTCGTCGCTTTATAAACTTAAGATTGAGCTACTGGAGTCACTTGGACTATATTAAAGATGTCTTTAATACATTTTTCTGGGCCAGCAAGTTTCAAACCCTTGATGGAGGAGTGATCCAGCTCTCAGATTTCATCAAAAATATCTTAATTTGTGCTCTGTAATTACTGACAGAATTTTCATTTTTGGGTGAACTAACCTTTTAACCTCAATCATGTTACTTTCAGTCCTGTTACTCACGTGAAAAATAATAGGACTGGGTAAAAGTAACAGGAGTGATTAGAGTCCTGGTTTGTTGATTTAATATTAATTGAGAGTACTATTCACATTTTTTTTAATAGTTGAAATTACTTAAATTGTAGACATTTTAGGTTAGTGTTACAATGCGAGCACCATACTTACAGGGAGTCAGTCCACCACAGAGTAACTTAAACTTTTTGTCTTTCTTATCTTTTGTATATAGTGGATAGAACCCACACTATGCAGGTGCCAGCTGCGAGGGAAGGAGCGAGATACCTGCGACCCTCTCTATTCCCACCTTTTTGTCTTTTCTTACATCTCTCTCCCTCACTCTCTCTTCTCTGTCTCCTTCTTTCTCTTTTGACACACATTCCTGTTACCCAGTGTCAATCCCTGTTGCCCAGTGTTTTATTCATGTAATTAAATTGTATTTTACTTCTAAAAAATAAAAGTTATGTCACTGTTTTTATCAGTTTTGTTTGGTCCATCATTTATGCTAAATCACAGTAATAGATAGACATTCACAGTTATGTACAGTAATTCTACAGCTGCTTACTGCTAAATTACAGTAATAGATAGACTAATTTCACAGTTAAATACATTAATTCTACATCTGCTTGCTGCTAAATTACAATAATAGACACTAATTTCACAGTTAAATACATGAATTCTACAGCTGCTTACTGTTAAATTACAGTAATACATAGACACCAACTGTAATTTCACAGTTAAATACATTAATTCTACAGCAGCTTACCGCTAAATCACAGTAATGCGATGTCAGAATTACTGTGAAGTCACAGTATACAGCTGTCATTTCACAATAATTTACTGTAAAAATGTTACAGTAACTTACTGTGAAAGTCATGCAATTATTAACCTGCAATTTATTGTAAATTTACAGTCAAATAATTAACAGTGTGAGATAAAATAAAGATCCAATGTGTGACGTTTAACCTTGAAAGGTTCTCTTAGCACAGTTTGTATTCAAACAGGCTTTACTTTTGATTGCTGATGAAAACATTCTATCCAGATGCAAGATAGTCAATGCCAAGGTTGAATTACTATGATGCATTAAAATGTATCATAATATGGAATTAAAGACAAGGGAGTGTTGTAACACTGTCAGTTTAACCAATCAGAAATTGGTTAAACATATCACATATGACCACCAACCTCCTGAGGTAGATTCTGTATAAAAACATGAAAGACTTACAGGACAAATAGAATCCTTTTTAAAAATAGTTATTTTATTTCCCATGAAATTGATTATAGCATTTTTAAATCCGATGTTTTAACTCAAAAGAAAGTGTGGTAATAATGGAGAATGGCATAACATATTTGCCACAATAAAAGTAATTAAAAGTTAAGATGACAAATGTGTAATATTTGTAGATAATTGTTATTATTGGTACGACCAATTCAAGTAGTGAGGTATGTATGTTGTAACATCAACGCACTTTGTAATTTATTCAACAGTGACCTTATCGTCTAACTGATTCAAACTGTTTCAGATAAATATCTGAGCATTATATCAGAGAGACACAGCGTGAGGGACGCTTTAAAGCAAAACGTGTAGCAACACTCACCGTTCTCCAAAACAGCACAGAGATGCTATCATCACAATCCTCATCTTGTCATCTTCACACATCAACAGGCGAGTTTTGTCGCCTCCCTCCGTGTGAAGTGGGCCGGCCCTGCTTGAAACTCATCATACTTTGAAGTTCGCAAGTTGTTCTTACAACTTTTTCCAAGAGCAACACTTCAGTGGCACTTTCTTGATTAGGTTCACGCGCTCCGTTCTGTTACACGATGTCTTCTGACCTGCGATCATCATACTGACGCGCGATGGCTCCTTTTGGAAAAAACTTTCTGAAGGCGCGTTTGAAGAACAGGTATGATTCACTCACTCCACCCATTTCGTTTGAGATTAAGCAGTCTTCCCACAGATATTAAAAAAATATATATTTATTTAAAAAGTCGAAACATTAGTAAAAGGTAGATATTGTGAGAAACCATTGCATGTTGTTGTTTTAGTTTTTTTGTTTCTTTCTTAGAATCCTGCGTAATTAAACGCATACACGCTGTAGCCTGCCAACAACACTTGCTGTCACTGAAATGTTTATGGTCGTAGAGAGTCGAGTTACACTTAATGCTGTTGTTCTGCGTGCATCGGTGCCTCTCTTGGATGCTGGTAGCTGGCGTTAAGGAACGCAAAATGAGAGTCTCCAAAATTAATAGTTTTTTCTAAATTAATTCTTGCATGACGGATGTGCGTAACGGTACATCCACATCCACAGTCTTGATGAAATTAACTGAAAAGGCTAAATGTTGTAGTGTAGCCTAGTATTTAATATAACTTTACCTATTTCTTTAGTCTAGGTTACTATTATTATTATTACAAAGGTTAGTGCATGTAGCATTATTTTTGTCCTAACGTATTGTTTAGAGAGTATTTGTAATTTTTAAGTCTGTTTGAACTGGGCCATAAATTACTGCCAAAATTATTTTTTTTAAAGTTTGCACTCTTTTATGTTCATGTGAGGTTTTATGTTGTTTTTTATCTATTTATGCGTGCTCTATGCAGACAATTTATTGCACAGCAAGACATTTTACTTGTCTTTTTAAGCTTGAGACACTCTAGGGGGACTTTATATTTTTGTGATGCTGTAAAATCACCTTTAAAGCATAAGCCAACTGTAATTATCTCAAATGTTCAGAGTGAAATCTAATCAAAGGTAATCTAACTCTATGTCTGCTTTATTTAATGTGGTCTATGCAGAATATCATTCTAACTGTTGATTTATGCATGCTACCTCAGCTTCCATAATTGTGTGGGTATTTTGAAGCACCAAACATAATGACACTCTGTTAAGGCTTAATAAATAAATAATAAAAATCTTTTAGAGCAGCTTTACAATTTTTAACTTGTACTTTGCTTTGCTAAAGCTGTTGAGACAAACTCCTTCACCTAAACATGCAGTGAAGATGTTTTGTCTTCTCAGTGATGCATATCAAGAGGACTTTCTGAAAACCAACAAACCACAGTGAAAAAAGTTTTTTCCTCAAACATTTCCCATGGTTTTTAGATAGGGCACAGGAAGCACACTGTTTTTGTCACTGCCTCTGTTTTACTGTGGCCACACCATAAAGAAAAAAAAATCTCTAATAAATTACTTGTAAATTCCATAATTATTTACAAAGAAGTAACTTTAAGTAACTTTAAATGGAAAGTGATAAAGTTAAGTACTAAGTATTTTCTTGCAAAACATGCTTCTTTAATCTTTATTTATAACTTAAAAAAATACAAATAAATACAGTATTGATCTTATGTTTCCTTTACATTATAACGTGAACATTTAAATTATGAATTCCTTCCTTCACTTTTGCCTCTCTCTAGTTCACATGTGCCGGCTAAAATCTCTCAGATACCTGTTAATGAATCAGTTGAGACAAGCAATATCCATAAATTATGACTTTATATCAGCTCTTAACTTACATGGTCACACATTACATCTGCTTCATAAGGATTTATTATTTAATCAGTATCTACAACTTTGATTAAATGTACTAAAATAATATGAAAATATTTTTTTTTATGTGATATAGCACTGAATGATCTGCCATCTTTATTAAGTCACTGTTTAATTGCCCAAGCATATTTCTGTACAGCCTAATAAACCATGATAGACTGAGTTCAGAAGATTATGTCCAGTCACTGTATTAAGTCTGTAGAAGGATGCATTGTGTTCTCTGTAGTACAAGGATCAAGTCTGGCGGTCACATGTGTGTTTGTGTTTGCTCTGTGAGTTGAGAAGCAGAGTGTTCTGTTCTTTTCACCTTCAGTGGTTCTCTGATAATGTCTCTGGTGTTGTGTTTATTAGGGTCACTACTACGGTGGCCGGGAAGTGCAAAACAATATTACAAAGTATAAACACCTTTTACGAAGCTCGAGACAAATTTACATTTTGGAAAACATTTTTACTTATCATAAAACACAATTACATGGGGAAAACACTTTTACCAAGAACGAAACAAATTTACATTTTAGAAAACAAATTAACAAGAGGCAAAAAACTTTTACCAGCCCGAAACAAATTTACAATGACAGATTTTTCACGGAAAGGGAATGTACCACACACCGGAAGTGACGCGGTGAAAGGTGTTGTTGTTGTTGGTGAGCGCGGTAAATTCGTGTGGTTGTGGAGTAAATGGCATAAATGAAGTTTATGGTGTCAGAACATGGACTGCGGCCAAGGGAGGTTTTGCGGCAAACACATGAACAGCTTAACGCGGTTTTGCTTCACGTGCGATCGTTGTCTGGAGTTTCTAAACGACGCGGACCAGACGGAAACACAGGAGATGTCTCGACAGCCGGACAGTGCTAATCAAAGTAAGTTGTTATTTTTTAGTGTAGCAAAACGCTAGCTATCTGAGGCCATGTGAATACAAATCAGTAATGGTAATAATTACTGATGAAACGGCTCATAACTTTCTGTTTTGAAACGGATCTCTGTCCATTTCAGCAGAACAACCATGCCCATCATACAAACAGTTCATGGAGTAAAGAAGCTCAAAGACAAAAGAAGTCTTTTAACTATGGGCCAAAAGGAAGATTTACGCCTAAAGAAAGAAAACACGTCCAGGTAAGTTGTACTGATGGTCCTATACAATTTTGTGATGCTTTATATGTATTTGTGTGTATGTGTATATTTATTTTACCTATTTATACATTAATTATATATCTTTTGTTATTTGTCATTTACGTATTGTGCGTATACTGATAAGGAAAAATATTAATAATACTATTTTAAATTTAATTTATAACACAACAAAGTTTTGAGAAAGTGCATGGGGCGTGTAAGTGCTCAAGCCACTCAGCCATCTGTGTCATTCCAGTTTCTGTGTGTAATACTTAATTTGTAACAATTAACTTTTAATGTGCAATGTGAAAATAGAGTTCTTTAAATCAAATTTAAACACCCCCCCCCCCCCATGTACGTTTGTTAAGGTGGATAGTAATTGCAGAGAAAATATTTATTTAATAGTTTTCCTTCATTTAATTCAATTGCCATTACACAGCAGTGAAACAATGTTTGTGTTCACTCTGTAGATTCAGGGAGGGTCTTTTAACCCTGCAGTAGACTGCACTACAGCAACACATTAAATTGCTGGCCCCTGCCCTGTGCCACTATGAAAAGCAACTCACTGCTTTTGACCTTGAGAGACTCTCCAAACCTGACCTCAGTCCTTCGGGGAGTAATCAAAGGCTTAAAGAAAGTCAAACCATGGGCTACTGGGCAGACAGTCTTTTTGATTGTGAAGGTTTGTTAGTTAGTTGAGAAATCACATGGCAATTAAAGCTGCAAGCAGCATTTATCAGGGTTCAAGCATTTCCGGCCTTTAAGCACAATAGCATCAAAATTTTTTTTTTTAATTTAGCAATAATGTAACCACCTAAATTACAGAAGGAAAAGACCATTACAGTCAATTTACCATAGGAATTATATAGTTTTCAAAGCATTTTGAAAGTAATAGACTGTGCCATCTATGGTCCGATCTCCATGAAATTTTGCAAGCATCTTTAGAATGTTATGTCTCATATGCTCACCAATTTTTGTGAAGTTCTGAGTTTTCGTTTAGGATTTATAGGCTTTTGAGTGTTTTGCCACTCCCATGTTCTAAATGACCCTGTTATGGCTACCCAAATGGTAACATTAAACCTTTTTTAGATAATTATTGGTCTAGAGTCCAGAGAATTGTACTGCACTTGTTTTGGTTGCAATTGGGTGAAAAATCTAGGACCAGTTCCCGCAAGTACGTTTTTAAGATGATAGCGCATTTTTGATGAACAATTTGATTGACAGCTGTAGTTCTTGAGGAGAAGTTGTTCATTATGAGGATATCTATTAAATGATCACGTGCATCACATGATTACAGAGCCGTAAAACTTATAAAAAAAAAAAAAAAACCTTAATAATAAAAATCAGTACAATTACAATAGGCTTTCAGCTTTTCAAGCTTGAACCCCTAATTATGTATCTGAATTGTTTCTCTTTGCAGAAGGCCAGGCTGCTTTGTCTGTGGAAGATGTTTTGATGTTTGCTACTGGGCTGTCTTCACTTCTGCCATCTGGATTGGAACCACTGCCACAAATAGAGTTCCTGGATGACTCTACGTTCCCAATAGCAAATACAGTTTGACCGGCCATAAATCGGAACCGGACGGTTTTTGCTTAAAATACGCGATCAGTCTTTTTTCGTCTGTTTTTTCTGGAAGTGTGCCCGCATACATTGTAATCATGTCATTTGTGTGGAAGTATTTTCGAAATCTCTGCGCAGGACAAGGGCAGCTGTTCAGCTCTGGAAGGGCATCGATACATGTCTGAGGCACAGGAAGCAAGCAGCTGTTGGTGTACTGGTTCACAAATAAAAGCCTTTCCTGCACACTGAAGCTGCGCGAGCGCACAAGCGGAGACAGTGAAGAGATCTTCAGCTCAACTTCTCGCCTGTTGGATGAGAAACGAAACAGACTAAACAGTGACATACACATTTGAAAAGACAGAAGTAAATGTCAGTTCGTATAGGATGATTTTATTTTACCTTAAAATTACATCGACTTAATTTGATTTAAAAATCACCTGCTGTAGCACACTGAAAAAAGTGTTTCATTCATCCAATTAAAAAATTCAGATTCACATCTGTATTTTTTTTTTAACTTGAGACAAAACTTATTTATTTTTCATTGGCTCAAGTAAAAAAAATATAGATGTGAATCATTACCCTAATTTTTTATTTTTTAATTGGATGAATGAAACACTTTGCATCTTTGTTTTATTCCCACCAACATACTTTTATTTAGTTTCACTGGTAAATACCTTTTTTTAATTTTAAACCAAATTTAAAAACTAAAATACTGAATGCTGATTAAGAAACATCTTATTGAATGTGTGTTGATTGTGTTGTTTGGAATCTAGAACTATGCAGTTATTGCATTTAATTTCACATGGTTACAGTTAATCTTTTCATTTAAGGCCAGTTCTATGTAGTTTTAACCAAATTCAGAAACAGAAGCTAAATGCTGATGTCTGTACCATCTATGTTTGTATTGAATGTAGTCTACTTACTGCGCAGTTACTGCTGTTAATTTCAGATGGTTACGGTTATTTTTTTCAATAGCCAAAAGCCAGTTTGGCCCATTTAATACCAAATAAACATCTTATTTATGCATACTTTCCTTCTTTCTTGTTTGTTGCTTAAAGAAAAAAAAACTGAAATCTGTATCTGAATCGGCAAAATCATGATCAGTGCATCACTATTTCAAACTCCTTAAAATTAGCACTCCTAGACTTATACACTTTAAGTCACAAATGGACTTTGGAATTCAAAATAGTCCTGGATTTGGCTGTTTTTATGCTAAATGATGGATGAGTTAAGACTCTGAAAACATTGTCATTAAAGGTTCACTTTAAAGTGCAGTTGCCAAAATTGTTTTTATAATGTAACAGTATGTGAGCATGTTTTTTCCCCTCACCGTTAACATTTTGAAAATGTTTTAGATTTGTGACTCTCAAACTGGGATCCCTTTGTGAATCACTGTTTTAGATAAAGAAACAAGTAGTTCAAGAAGTTTTGTTTTCTATACTACAAAAATTTATTAAATAATTATTAGTATTTTTGATTAATTTACCTTACACAAAAACAATTAAGCTGTGGGGGACAGATTCATAAACATTGTGTTCAGACAGACAGCAGTATTCCACCACTACAAAAAACTCCCTTTTTTTTATAATTTCATAGTTGAGACATATTAGATTAGTTTCATGTACAGTTCTGGTGCAGAGTCCCAGTTCTCTGGTTTCTGTAACTGATTGTGTTCCATGGCAAAGTCCAAGTACTCCTGCTTGTTTGGGTCCCCACAAGGAGTCAATGACAGGCTGCCTCAGTAAGGGCATCCAGTTCAGCCTATCCAATTTGAAATCTGCAGTCTCTGGAGGCAAACCTATCGTTAAATAGAAAACATAAGCTTTTCTTTTCATTTAAGCTAAAACACTAGAATGATACTTTCATCTGTTCATTACCAATGTATCACCTGTGTGGTAAGTAGTAGAGTTCATTGGGCACTCCCGAACATGCTGCTGTTCTGGAAGGGCGAATGCTGTGACTGTTCCACAGTCTCACACACTCATCCAAGTATCCTTTCTTCTGCGGTACAACGCTTCGTTCAGTTTACTTTTAAGAGCCCTCAAGCTGATGTTTACACCGTGTAGACTTGACATCATGTCGATGATTACAGGGTACGAGTGGACCTCGTTAAAATATTGAACACATTGATGCAGAGTATGTCTTGTGTTTCCGTCTGGTCCGCGTCGTTTAGAAACTCCAAACATCGATGACAAGTGAAGAAAAACCGCGTTAAGCTGTTCATGTGTTTGCCACAAAACCTCCCTCGGCCGCAACTTCATTAATGCCATTTACTCCACAACCACACGAATTTACCGCGCTCACCACCAACAACAACAACAACAACAACACCTTTCACCGCGTCACTTCCGGTGTGTGGTACTTTCCCTTTCCGTGAAAAATCTGTCATTGTAAATTTGTTTCGGGACTGGTAAAAGTGTTTTGCCTCTTGTCAATTTGTTTTCTAAAATGTAAATTTGTTTCGTCCTTGGTAAATGTGTTTTCCCCATGTAATTGTGTTTTATAGTAAGTAAAAATGTTTTCCAAAATGTAAATTTGTCTCGAGCTTCGTAAAAGTGTTTCACACTTTGTAATGTTGTTTTGCACTTATCGGCCACCGTACACTACAGATGCATCTAATCTACATTTCAAACCAGGCCTTTGTTTTATGCATGTACATGTTTGTTGTAGTGCTTCACTCCATTTGTTTTCAATATATCCATGAAATGGAATTCATAATTTTCCATTGCCTCACAATACATGAACTTAGTGGCAGGATGTATGTAGCAGGATGCTGCTGGTCACCATTGATTTTCCCATAAGACAAACACAGGTGCTTCCATTCCCCCTCTTTTGTTTCCTGTACTCAAGACAATTTGGGAAAAGGCTAAATAATATTGACCATTTAATTTGAAATTCACAGTCTAGATTATCCTGACATTTCATGTTGCTCAGACTCCTTCAGCAAGCTCTTAAAATTGATCCAAATTGTATAGCAAGCCAATAAAGCACACTGTTAACCATTTGAGTGTGAACGCTTGTACTGTATTGTAGCATATTGTCTGTTTCAGTGTAATGTGTCTGACGTGTGGACAAGCTTCTGTGCTTATTATTATGTAAAGGCCAGGGTTGCACACTTCTGTTATGATCTCATGTCAATGATGTCATGTAGAATTACTAGCACTGGTGTGAATGTGGGGTTAACTGTTAAACATAGCATTGTATACAGTAAGTGGCCATTTTTCATTTAGTTTGTATACTTTCAGTCTAAGATAAAGGACTATAGCCCTACAGAATATAGTATATTAAAGGATAGTTTGTCTTTCTGTATACCAGTGGTGTATTGGGTAGTCTGCTATGTGAATTATCACAACTATTTACTTTTCTGTAGAGTAGCATCAGGGTCTTATAAATATTAACTAACCTGCATTCTTGCATATATATTGCATTTTTATGAGGTCGTTCATTAATGACTTCATCATCATTCAATCATGTTTGCATGTACATGAGAGAAGGCATTGTTGATGATGTAGAACAAAGGCACACAAAATATACCACTTGCATTTTGGTCACCCTTTTTACAAAATGTCAGCAATCAAACTATTTATTAATTGCTAAGAAATAAACATTACCTCTGTCAATTTTACATTCAGATTTGCTTCTAGCTTTTAACAGTTTAGTCCTAATTAGCCCCTACAGGTCTGAACTAAGAGAGATAATTAGTCATACCCGATTTTATGACCTGAACAGAATGAAAAATTACTAAACAACCAAATCAGATAATTGAGGCTACGATGCAATTGTCATGAAGCCTTCTGCTCATCTGGATAATGTGAGCCATTTACTGTGCCATTTATAATCTGAGCTATGGATGTGAATCCGTCATCAGCATTGTCAAGTACAGCTATGACTAAAATGACTTCTGAATCATAGATGAAAGCTACATGTATTTCACCTCATTCCATCTTGTATGTGTAAGAAATAAGCCACTCCATTCTGTCCATTACAGTGATCTACAATGGTTATGGGGTATTTTTAGACATCTAAAATATAATCACTATATTCATACACTACAGTGTTACTGTATTGCTTTTATGCTAGCAACTGCTGTATGATACAAAACACTACTGTGTAATGAATTCTTCAGCGTTATTATTATTATTATTATTTATATATTAATAATAATGAACAATTTGCATAGTTGATATAGTTTATGGTTTATATATTGTAATTTATAGTTATCCATTTTGTAATATATGATTATTTGTCCTCATAGTATAAATTGACCATATTAGTAGTAATTTTAAGGGTTTTTACACTTGTGATTGTTGTTGTTTATAGTACACACTTGCTATATCTCTTTACCAGGTCTAAGGTTGTAGAGGAAACACCAGGGAAGGAAATCCAGGTTCTTGTTTGTCGAGAAGAAAAAGTAGTCTGTGGAGTGACCAAGCACACAACCTGCGCAGATGTGGTCAAGGCTTTATTGGAGGACCACCAGACTTTACCAGATAGTAAGGGGCTATTACATGGGGAACCTAAAGACTTCTGCATCCTTGAATGGTGGAAGGGCTTTGAGAGAGCACTGCCACCTCTCACTCGAATTCTCCGACTGTGGAACGCTTGGGGTGATGAGAAACCTTTCATACAGTTTGTCCTCATGAAGATCAGTGATTTTGTGCCATCATCCATAGGAGCCAAAAGAGCCTCGAAGTCTCGGGGAGCGAGGTCCAAAAGATGGGGGCAAGGAACTGCACAGTACCCCAAGACTGTATCTGCAGAGAAGCAGAAGCGCATGGTGAACAAGGCCTTTCGCAAATTGGAGAAGATCCAGAAAACAGAGACATCAGAGGGCTCAGAAGATCTCAGTAAACTGGTGCAGCTGATCATCTCACAGGATCAGACCATCCGGCAGCAGATTTACCAAATGCGTGAGCTAGACTTGGAGATTGAAAATGCAGAGAAACAGCTGAGGAACAGCCCCACACCTCGCTCCAGCATCGCAGAGAGTGATGGAAACCAATCGTTGTCCCAGATTGACAGCCAGCTTCAGGAGTACCTATACACCAATGATGGACTTGAGCAACTAGCACTACATGTTTGCAGCCACCAAGAACTCATTGATCGGCTCTCTCGGGAAATCGACCTAGAACTGAGGAACCGGACTTCAGATTTAGGAGACTTGAAAGTAGCAGCAGCTGCCATTCCAGAATTAGAGCTGGAACCTAACCTCGCATTGTCCTCCATAGAACTCTTAGAGCTGGAAAGCTTACGCAATGAACTTGAGTTAAGCATGAGTGCTGGGCTTTCCCTCCATGCTCAAATGCAGGAAATTGAGAAGGAACTACAGCGAAACAAAACAGCCGTGCAGTCCCAAAAACAAGAATACCAGCATCTGGTTACCCAACTCAATGCGCTTGAGCTGGGGGCCTGTTCGGACCAGTCTAGCCCTGTTTCTCTGAAGAGCCAGATCAGGTCCTCCGTCTCTCAGCAGACAGCAGGCAAGGTCAGACTAGCATGCTCCACTACAGATGCCACAGACACAGACTCAGACACTGGAATAAGCTCCACTCATAGTCAGGACTCGCTGTCTCCCTGTGTGGACAGGTCGCCTCCTCTGGATACTGATGTTTAAAGTTGAACATTAACCAAATGTGTTTTCTAGACATATTGTATTTAATGACTCCAACAAGGAAACATACAGCGGAAAGGGATATTCCACCCAAAAATTAAAATTCTGTCATCATTATAGTCGTATCATCTACTGTATCATCATTCACCTTTATCTCATTCCAAACCTGTGTGACTGATGATGAATCACAAAAGGTATTTTGAAGGATGTTGTTAACCAAAGTTTTGGTTACCATTGAGTCGGTGTATGGACAAAAGCACTGAGTTCTCAAAACATTTTTGTCTTCCAGAAGAAAGGCATATGGTTTTTGAGCAATATGAGGAGTAAATGATGACAGAAGTTTTTTATTTTTTTTTATCCCTTTAGCCTCTAGTGTGCTATTATATACTATACTGTGTGAATTCATGTTTATCATCTTATGTTTTTCTCTCTGTTAGAATTAAAATGCACTTATATTCTGAATTAAATATGTAAAATAACATTGTCAGTAAGCTGAAAAATATTTAATTTTGGGGTTTCATTCATCTTTAAAACTACCCCTGATTTTGTTTCTTTTAAATCCTGCAGATATTTATTAAGCCCATGTTTTCAATTTTAAAATATTTTTGCTCACCTAAATACAAAGTTTATATATATATATATATATATATATATATATATATATATATATATATATATTAAATTAAATTAAAATAATTTAATATAATCTTTATCAATAGCAGTATTAAAATGTTAATAGCCATATGAACAAGGTAGATAAGAGAACATTTTGTTTTATATTAAAACAAACGACAGACTTTGTACATAAAATTTACTTTTTAACCTCTTTCTCTTTTTTTTAAACATACCGTATGAACAGGTGACTGCTTAAATTGCAAAATATAGAAAAAAAACTTCTCACATAGGCATCAATTATTTTTTTTATCTTATGTATTATTTTCAACTAAATTCAAATTAATTTGCAGGTTGGAGCCTTTTTAGCATAACAATTTCCCTCAGTGTGCTTTTGCGATGCAAGATGTGTTATCAGCTATAGTTTGTATGCTGTGACTCATGTTCCCTTTACAGCTAAAGTTGGTTGAGACAGCACTCGGTGAAAGAATCCATTCTGACACTAATACAAACACAAGGAATTTTTGAATTCTAATGGGAAAACTTTTGACATTCAATCCCTTTTGCTTCAAGTATTTGCCTCATCCTTTCTTTAAAACCTGTGAACAGCTGAGACTTAGCAGTCTTATCAGACTGCGGTCTCATTGGTTCATTGAATTAATAAAGGGTCTTTAATGCCAAGTTCCTGGAGAGTAAAAACGTGTTATGCCGTTGTCATTCAGCGTGACTCAGCGTGATAAAGAAGACTCTATTTTGTAATGCAAAACAAATTGGTTTTAAAAACTTGCATTATGCAGCAGGCCTTATTATTCAGAGGGTGTTAATGAAGACTTGCTTCACTGGCTCCTTCAGAGTTTCGGCTTTGCACTGAGATAATAAACAAATTCCCCTTCATTGGCTCTGATCCCACACAGCACCCCCTGCAGGGTGTTGGCAATACAAAGTCTGTGGGCTCTTTAATGTTTTCACTGTCAGTGTCGTGACTTGTTTACCTCCCCTGTCAGTTCAAGAGGAACCAGAGAACTGCCAGGACTCTTGTCACGGCCATAATTTCTTGTGTGAAAACGGTAATTACTGACTTTTATCTCTCGCTACTGCTGCAGAAGTATTTCCAGCACTAACAATTACACCGGCCAATTTCTTGTAAACGGTCCTTTTAGATTGTGTTGGCAGCTCCCCCATGCTGAACTTTCAATTACAAGGACTATGGCATCCTCACAGGCCAAAATTAAAAAAAAAAAAAAAAAAAAAAAAAAGGTGAAGTGACATAGAGTTATGACGGATGAACTTTTGCATAGCAAATTATTTTACCCCCAAGGCTATATAACAAGAAACTTTTATTTTCTTTCACTATGTTAAGGAAGCGGTCCTGTTTAACTTTTTACATTTCATAAACACATGATGTAGTTTTTGATCCAGCTAGTAATTGGATCATCCTAAACCAAAATAATCCTGTCGCCTGCCTGTCTCATTATCTTGTCAGTTTGCCTTGACATTTTCTGAATGGTTGGGAGCTTTTTTCCTGTTTAGCCAATGATTTGTATGTTAATGTTTCTATCATACATACTCTCAAGTTTTGAACTTGTACTAAAAAGGAAATAAGCTAATTTTAGGATCTCCTTTAGACTGAGTCACTGTATTTGTTTGCCATTATTCAGAAGAAACTGTGGGTGAGGGTGTCTTAAACAAGATTACTGAAACTGCAAAATTGCTTCCTTGACAGAAACACTGTTCGTAATCTCATGATTAAATGTTGGATGGTGAAATATTTTATATTAAAGGGTACCATTTCTGTACATAACATCACGTTGTATGCAAACACATCCTTGTGTGAATGACTAGCAAATTCAAGTTGATGTTAAGTTCTCAGTTAAAACAGAATCAAAATGCTTTAAATGTGTCGAATAGAATAAAGCAGTGGTGTTATACTTGGTGTGTTCAAGTTAACTTCGCAATCTTAACAATATGCAAACATGTTTTATGGAGTTTTTCAGCCTCATGGCAAGAATGATGTATTCTTGTATGTACGTTAAAAGCATTCAGGCAAAACTGTGTGCACTTGCAGAATCGTGTCAGGGAACAGGTTCTTCTTTTTTTTCTTTTTTAACCTCATAAAAATAACTGCATCTGAAAAGAGCTCACTGTGTCTCTACCCCACATACACTCCGCATGTCTGAACCTCTCCCACAGTCTAAGGTAATTGGCTGGATAAAAGCAGTTTAATAAAAGGATGATGCATTTGACCAAACTCTTTGATTTAAAATAAAATTAGTCGATTAATCAGCCAAAGCAATCATGGCTTGCTTAAATTTTATATAATTTGATCTGATAAATTTGTATGCAATAAATCTTGGCATAAATTTATTGGGAACTCTCATTAATATTTTAGTTATTAATTTGAAAGAAGCTCTAAATCATGTAATGGGTGTAGTTTTCTGTTCTGTGTTGATCTGTTTACTATGTAAACTGTAAATTTTGGTGGGATGTATCAATAAATGCTTAACCCATTTTTTAATGGGCAATTCAAATCCTAAAGCGCAATATAAGTCAAATGATTTGAAATGCTTGTTATTCATTGTTTGCAAATGGACGGGCAGTTGCTTGGACAAAAAATCTGTAATGTAACAATTCAACAGTCTTTTTTCCCCATTATCATGAAGAGAAAGTCTGTAACTTTTAAATCATATACCCTGATCAAATTTATTTAGTCAACTTTCAGCAGGATATTGGCTTTAGACCAAACTGACATAAAATCTGCAAAACTCCAATTCTAGCTGTTGAATTGTAGGATGAATGTATAAAGTGCAGTGATTTTACTTGATCACAAAGCCAAGCCTTCAGGGTTGTCATGCATTGGCAATCCATCTTGCTCCACCAGACGTAGAGGCACAGCAGTATTTTTATTGCAGTGCTGTAAATGAATTTGTATGAAGGCTCTGAAAATGCCTATGGTTTGAAACAATCATAGAAACACACACACACACACACACACACACAGAGAGAGAGAGAGAGAGAGAAACCTCTCTGGGGTGGTCTATTGTCTCCAGAGATCATTCCCAGAAGGTGATGGTGGGTTTGAAACAACTTTATGTCTATATTTTTCTTGGTCTTGCCTGGCTCAGACATTAATGTGCTCTTATTACGGCTGTTGTTTCTCAGAGCACTTGCTCTGCCACAGGTGTTCACCAAGTCTCATCAGAAAACCTCTTATTATACTGCCAAAGCAGAGAGAGAGAGGCAGGGCGGTTGCATATTGATGTAGAAAAGAGGAAGTAAATAGATTAGGACATTTACTAGCAAGTGCCTTTAAGAGAACTTGACAGGCAGCTACAGTATAGTCCCTTGGCGGAACTAGCGTTCAAAAATGCTGGTTAAGCAGAAGGATTAATGCAGTTTTTTTTTATTGTCACCATGCGTTTATCAACAGTGATCTGGAAAGCAAGATATTTATTCTTTCCATGTTGGCTGGTAAGAAGGATTTGATGTTTTTACATGGCTTTGCATGAAGGTGAGTCATTTTCCTGTTCACCCTCCTCCTTTCCACCAGCCCTCATAACCCTGGTGTGTTTCACTGATTAGCTACTTATATAAACATTGCTTTTGCCACCTCACCTTCTGTGCTTGAATCCTCCTCCTCTTCCTCTGAGGCCCTAAAATCAGTGCTTCTCATGAATATTATTTGTGAAAGAGAATATATTAACTTTACTTCAGATTCCAGCTGAATTTAAGGCTAAATATTCTCATGTATTTGCATGTTTTTAGGTCCCATTGGCTTTAAAAGCCTCAAAATCTCATCAAGGCAGTTTAATCAACTTCAATAGCAAATTGATATTATCCTCATAGATGAATTCATCTTCAAGATGAGCATTTCTTCATTTGTTTTTAATCTTATGTTTCATTCAAGATCAAAACATGAGGGTATACACCGTTGAGTGAACGCTCAAACACAGATTCCCGTGCCTTTGTGACTCCAGGTACAGTATATTCAGAAGTGTCTGTGATGAAGACTTTGAACTGAAGCCTTCACTCTCACCACTTGTAAGGTTTGAAGTACCAATTACAGAAAGCCCATCCTTGCATGGTTGAGATCTTGTACGGCAGGCCTTTGATCACATGGATGCCCTGTCTAGCTCTCACACTTCTCCTAGCTTCCCCTACATTGGACCGGGAGCAACACTAATCTTGATGAACTTCATCCTTCGTCTTCTGTTCTCTCCTCCACCAGTTTGTTTATAAGATTGATGTTCATTTCCTGAGAGCATGTCTGTAGCTCTCATCCTGCCACACTAAAACCCACATTTTATGAATCACTATGGAAACCAAGTGCTTCACCTTGATAGTATACTATGGTATACAGTGCAAATGTACATAGCTTGTTGGTTCTGTGGGTAGAATACTAAAGCAAATACAAACCTTCTGCTTAGCCTTTTTAACCATTCAGAGTCACTTGTGCTTACAAAGGTGCATTTGCTTAAAAAGTAATGTGAAATATTAATAAGATTTAAATGTGAAAATATTTCATGTTCACTTATTCATGTGATGACAAAGCTAAATTTTCAGTGTCTTCAGTGTCACAAGATCTTTCATAAATCATTCTAATATGATGATTTGCTAGTCAAGAAACAAAAGTGTGTTAGCCCAAAAGAAGAGTTTAGGTTTGACAGTAGACAACAAATCAATGTCCTACCAGGTCTGTGAAGGCCTTTATATCTCCGAGATATACTGATAATATAGTGATGTTTTTTCGTACACTATATGGGAGTGGTTTCCTTTGGAGTCAATGGTCAACATTTCCTGTTGAAGTCCAAAGTCAGAGCTTAGAGAAACATTTCACAGTTCAACCAACCTGACTATCACCAACAACAAAACTGCACAGTGAAAATAAGTCCAGCATTTATTCAAATGTATTGCTATTTTGTCAGTCTGGTGTTGAATAAGAATCTAGGCAAGATGCAAGATACTGTATAACAAGAGTTCGATGTCAAGATGGTTACTTCACAATATACCTTATATGATTATATAAAAGTTACTGTGGCTTAAACGGCTTTAATTAAATCCAGTGAAAATCTATGTTAGTAAAAGCAACTAAATGTCCATGAAATGCAAAATACAGACCAAATAAGAACTAATATGAGAGTTCTTCAGGAGTAATGGAGTTCTTAATTTGGTTTACAGTACAGGAGTTTCTTCATCTCAGCAGTCATAGAAATAAATCACAAAGCCTTTTGACAAGGGACAATATTAAAGTGTGACATTGATTAGTTCAAGAAGCATACAGTATATAGTTAAGACATTTTTAGTCAAACCACACCAAAAGCAGAATACCTGAGGAGGGAGGGTGGGGGTTCTGGAGGCAGTCGTGGGGCAGGGAATTGGAGAGGACCCAGGGGTGGAGTAGGAGGGAGGAGCCAGGGAGGAGCCCGGAGCAGTAAAAAACAGATGGTGCTCCAGAGACCAGCCAGGATGATCCACTGTGGAGTCAACTGCGGGAGGAGCCATGGTGGAGAAGGAGCCAACGACACCAGAGGGCTGACTGACAGAGACTGCGCCGTTGGGTGAAGAGCCTAAGATGGAGCAGAGCAGCCGCAGAGCCAGGGTGACGCAGAGGGTCCAGAGGTCCAAGGCAGAGCTGAAGGCACTGGCGACCAAGGTAGAGGCGGGGCCCCCGGAAGCCCGCTGCAGAGTCGGAGCGACTGAGGACGGAGGTGGAGCCGGACAGAGCCAGAGGGATGGAATGATGAGGTGAAGCCATAGGAGTGGAGTCCGAGGTGGCGGATGGTCGACATCTGACCAAGGTGTCAGAGAGAGGGAGGCCGGGAGGACACACAGGAGGACCAGGGCTGGACCGAGCCAGCGGAGAAACCGGAGATTCAGGGCTGGGCAGAACCAGCGGAAATGGAGCAGAGGAATTGACTGGTCTAGGAGGAGGTGGGAGAGGGAGGCTGGGAGGGAACATTAAAATTTATTCACTTAGCTGACGCCTTTATCCAAAGCGACTTACAATTTGCTATACGTGTCAGAGGTTGCACGCCTCTGGAGCAACTAGGGGTTAAGTGTCTTGCTCAGGGATACATTGGTGTCTCACAGTGGATTCTGTGACAAGGCATGTGTCTTATCCACTGCGCAAACACCACCAGGGAACACAGGAGGATCAGGGTTGGATGGAGCCAGCGGAGAAACAGGAGATTCAGGGCTGGGCGAACCAGCGGAAATGGAGCAGAGGAACTGACTGGTCTAGGGGGAGGCGGACAGGGAGGCTGGGAGAGAACACAGGAGAATCAGGGCTGGACAGAACCAGCATAAATGGAGCAAAGGAACTGACTGGTTTAGGAGGAGGCGGGACAGGGAGGCTGGGAGGGAATACAGGAGGATCAGGGCTAGACGGAACCAGCGGAGAAACAGGAGATTCAGGGCTGGGCAGAACCAGCAGAGAAATAGGAGATTCAGGATATAACTCCACAAACCACTCTACAAGGTCCATTAAGTTCACCATATAATTCACAGAAACCAGATGCAGCTCACCCTCAGTCGCAGGAGTGTGGGCAGGGCTTTCCTCCACGCCCTAGATCTCGACCAATACTCACATGACGCACGGTGTTGCTGGCTCACACACCTGGTCAGTCGCGCTCTCGTCTTTGCTCTCTGACAGTGATTCACTCAGGCTCTGCAGCGGGCTCTGGCTTTCACTCCGTGCAGCAGGATGGTGGCTGGCTGGTCTCTAGTTCGGGAATGGGGCTGGAGATATCCTCTTCAGCGGTGCAGATGGTAAACGAAGATTCATTTTTCTCCAGCACCCAGTTGCTCCAGGCACAGGAGTTGGACTGCTCGGATTGCCATTCCGGGAGAGGGAGGAAAACAAAACAAAAAAGAAAGAAAAACACCGCTAAATAAAGTTTTGGGTCCGTGATTCTTTTTACGGGCTGGTGTTGTGTCATTGAAGATACACTAAAGGGTACTTTTAATAATCTCGGGGGCATAAGGGCACATCCAACATCACCATACTATAAGATACAATAATAACTCAACTTACAACATCACTACATCAATCACGGACCAGGAAGAACTAAAAAGACAGGGTATTTAAACACGAGGGAAGTAATCAGGTGAATGGAGACAGGTGGGGATTAATCAATTAACCAAACAAGAACAGGAAAATAACCAAATAAGGAAACTCAAAGTCCATGAATGTATCATGTACAGTCCCAATGCTACTTTTTAAATATACATGGCCAGCTTATATGTGAATGCTGAACACTTATTTTAGGATTTCAGCCAATAGCAACATGTTGCTTTTATCCACCTTGTTTTAGAATGTGGAAGTAAGCAGTCTTCTTTGAAATGTGCAATACTTCTGATTCATTGCTATAGGTGGGCTAAATGACTAAGAATAACAAAGAGCATTTATGACTATAGGAAATAAAAATTGAAATAATATGAGAACAAATATCATGCACCATAGCAAACTGTTTTTGTTTGTTGTTGTTGATTTTTGCTGGTAAAATATTTTAATGTGGATGACACCAGAAGCCTTCTACACTGAGGTTAAAAATGGTAACCTGCTGTTACTTAAAAATAAGGTAGATACAACACACACATAGAGCAGTGAACACACACACACACACACACTGTGAGCACACACCCGGAGCAGTGGGCAGCCATTTATGCTGCGGCGCCCGGGGAGCAGTTGGGGGTTCGATGCCTTGCTCAAGGGCACCTAAGTCATGGTATTGAAGGTGGAGAGAGAACTGTACATGCACTCCCCCCACCCACAATTCCGTCCGGCCCGAGACTAGAACCCACAACCCTTCGATTGGGAGTCCAACCCTCTAACCATTAGGCCACAACTTTAAATATTAGGCTACACATCTCTAAACAACACATAGTGAATTTGTGTTTTTCAATTTGGTTGAGTGATTCAATTCAGTTAACTCAAATAGTCACTTGTCACCACTTACATGTATTGCAGGTGCAGCTTTGTAACCTCATAAAGTCACTGAAAATCTCAATCAGTTCTGTTGTATTGCATGTGCTCTCTGCAATTTATTGTACAGTTTGTAGAATCAGTTTGGGAATGTGTAATGAAATTGGTATCATAGTGAATGGTTGACAAAATTCTATTCTGTTCAGTAAGTAGATCGCCAGACATAGGCAAAACACACACACACACAAAACATTATTTGTCTTCCTGTAATTTTTACTTTTTACAAAACACCAAAGTACATAAATAAGTGGAAAATGCCCTGAAGACACTAATTTGTTTTTAAATGTAATCCGATTCGGTAACCATAGATTGATGTAATGTTTCCTGCCCTTGACTGGCACAGTACAGAAATGTTCCTGGAGGCAACCGGATCATGTACTTTATATGACTGAACTAGATATGAACAATAATTCCCTTTAAACAATTGGACCACTATCAAGGAAATTAATGACAATGTTCATGCACCATTTCCTGGGATATTGTGAGCAAGTCAAATACAGGAGTAGACTGTCCCTAGAGTAAGACAAGGCCAGCCTCTGGAGCAGTGGCCCAGATTCCCCCTGTAAAATAGAGGATTGATGTAACCCTGAGGGACTGTAAAGATAGGATATCACTGGGAATGGAATGGAATGGATTGTGTATTGTAAGAACACTTGCAGAAGTAAAACTTAACAAACTTGTAGACTTAAATTAGACTATGTGCATTATGTTGTGTTTCACTGGCAATTTGAAATGAAATTTTGTTGTTGTTGTTGTTGTTGTTTTATATATATTTTGGAAAAACAAACAAAACTCATTTTACATTAGCTCTAAAATACATTTATATTTTAATTACATTTAGAGATATTTAAATGTAACTGTATTTGTATTATTAAATTTGTATATTATATTATTTAAATATAAATAAATATAAACCTAATATAAATAATCTTAAACTTAATAAATAAATATAAACCTAATAAATATAAATAAAAATTAAATATACACTTAACCTAATACAATTTTCTGGAAACAAACTTAATAGACATTTTGTGTGTAGTAAAATTGGTTGCTTCCGGAGGATTGTGGTAGTTTAAGTATGTCCTGTAAAAAGTATTTTTTATTGTGACCTTTCTTTCTCTGCCGCCTCTAGTTTTGCTTTTTTTGGCAGCTGATAGGTTCGAAGTGCCTTTGTCTTGGATGGTGATGTCAGCTGGGTTACTGGGAACACCTGCTGAATTACGCACCATGCTGCCACAAGAAGGGAAAAAGGTTGAGACCTATACCTTCTGTGAGTGCATCCAAGTACCATTGTGAGTGTTCATGCGTACACATGTGCAACCCTGGAAACAGAAACCAGGCAGGCATAGGTTTCAGCTTATTAAAAGAGGCAGCATACTTCCTCTTATTTCTGAACTCCCTCACCATCGTTGTACCTCATTTCTCTTCCATCACCTTTAATGCCTCTTAAGCAGAGGGTTTAAACTAAAGAGTGAAAGCCTGCATTTAATGAGGACGACACCCTTCAAAGTGCCCTTCATGGTCTGACCTTTATTAGTCATGATACTCACACATGGTGATCAGTCTAGTTCAGTCAAAAATGGAAATGTTGTTCCTGCATGACTTTCTTTCTCAGAACTCAAAAGAATAAATGTTGATGAATGTACTGGCTACTCATTTCTAATGAAAATACAAGAATAAAAAAGTAGTCACACAACCATTTCTCATACATTTTCAATTTCTTTTGAAGCCATAGAAATATCTTTGAATTTGAAACATGAAGCCTTTATCTCTATAATCTTTTCCTCTGCTGATTGCAAAGGATTTTTCTTTCATTTTGGAGTATGGCATCCTAAAACCCCATTCTCTTTCATAATATGGAAAATAAACTTTGAACTAGATTTAAGTGCCCTACTTTTATGAAACTTATGATGTGTTTATTTTTTTTATTGTGCCCATTTATCTCACAATTCTGAATATTTTTTATCTCACTGTTCTGAGTTAATTTTTGTAATTCTGAGATTAAAAAAAAAAACGCAATTACATTTTTTATACAGTGGCATAAATGGGCTCAATTGAATCATTTTAAATAATATTCTAACTTGAGAAATTTCCCGTCATGCTTGCTTGCTCGATTCATTAATCTCAAGCAATTTGCTATTTGCATGATTATTTCACTATAGTTTAAATATTTCACAAGTATAAATATTAATGTTTACTTGGGTTTTCAAGAGTAATTTACTACCTGATTTTACGTTCACTAACACTGCTATCTCTTTCACCCTTTCCAGCCTGATCCAAAACATGTTTGGTGCCCAAAAAAAAAACATTCCATTTCAGTAAAGAAACAAAATGATCCAAGGAATAGTTATGTCTAGAGTTTTTTTAATTCCTCAACCCTCCTTCAGACTTAATAGTCAACCGGGTAGCGTTCAAGGCAGGTGAGCCTGAGGGTAAAGTGGGAAGTCTTTGTTTTGACACTGTGGGAAAGCAAGCTTTGTTCTTACTTATCTTATTCCTCAGGGTTGCACCGTGCTCTTTCTAGCCACCCTGAGTGCAGACATGCACTCAGAAGTGGAGGCTTTCATGTGGCTGTATCAGCAAACATGCACAGATCCCCCCATCTCCAGCCAAGACTTGGAGCAATGGAGGCATTTTTAAAATAGTGTCTGGCTTTTGTCGCAGTTTAAGTTAGTAGAGTGTTGAATAATGGGCCTTTTCATGTGGCATATTTTAAGCTTGACCAACATACTAGTATATTGTATAAAAATAATGTGAGAGAGTGGTTAACAGTAAATACCAAGAAGAAAAGAGAACACTTTTCATAGTTTTTGTTTTGTTTTGGTTTCACATTTTACTTGAGTAAACTATTTTCACAGAGTGAAATGCTTCAGTAAATTACTGGAAATTAATTCATTGTTATATATTCATTATTTATTATAATTTCATTAAACTGACCCTTTTTGATTTTGGGGCACAAGCTATCACGGAGGAACGGTTGGGACGGTTGGGGCAAGAACCGTCCCAACGGTTTTCTGCAAAAAAACAAACAAACAAACAAACAAAAAAACACAGCCTATCACAGGTTTTTCAGCCTTAAATTACATTTGTTTAAATTAAAAAGGTTTCATTTAAATTAAGCTGAAAGGCCTATGAATTTTATGATTAATATTTTTATTGAAAAACAATTACTAAAAACAAAACTTACTGTATGAAACAAAATAATGCAAAATGCATATCAAGATACCAATTTGACCAACAAATATTGTAATTTATAAATTGAATAAATATACTTTATTTATTTGAATAATATTTCATTTAGCCTATTTAGTATTACAGTATTATATATATATATATATATATATATATATATATATATATATATATATATATATATATATATATATATATGTGTGTGTGTGTGTGTGTGTGTGTGTGTGTGTGTATATATATATATATATATATATATATATATATATATAAAAATGTAAATGTCATTTTTTTACATATGTTTAATATTTATATTTATGCAAATCATATAGCCATTTCCTATAGGTTGTTATTCCATGCATTTTGCACATGCATAGCACATATTGTGTTCTGTCCTGAGGAAAAATATAAGTCACGTGTCCATGAAAAGTCTCAATGTGACAAGTAAGCCAAACCGGTTTTCATCTAATCCTATCGGATTTCTGAGAGAAGTGTGAAACATGAAAGGATGATAAAAAGAGGCCAGTATAGGTTAAGGAGTTAAAGGAGTTCATAACTGCTGGTCACATTCATAGGTCAATGCGTTTTGAGGACCAGATATTTTGTCGATATTTTTCATATCTGAGTTTCACATGATCATATTTTTCCTGAACATTTACTAATGTGCACTAATGTCTTTTCCCATTAAATAGGAAGGTGTGCTACCATCTCCCTTGGTATGCATTTCCAAATTACTTTTGCCTAAACCTGATATGAAATTGTGTTTAAATGCATGGTTGGAGTACTGAAATGGTTCCAGGGTCTTATTACTTACACCTTATTAGGAAAAAAAGCATTGAAGTTTTCAATGGGTAAGGTGATCTTGAGAGGAAAGATTAAGCTGCCTACATTACAAGCCAACGTAATGTTTTCTTTCCTTTCTAAAGAGTTCTTACAAGCTGCAGATTTTATTCACCTAAAAAGACATGAAGGATCTTTTAATGAATTTAATTCATCAGACATGTCATGAGAAACATGTCCATCTTTATTTCTGTGGGGAATCATATTTTAGGATGGCTATGACCAACTGTTGAATCTTAGACATGTGCTTGAATTACAGTCTCTTATATAGTTTTTTTATATAACCTTTGTTCATTGATTTTCTGTGAAAAATGAATGCATCCATTTGTGTTATAGTCTAACAGTTTGTGAGATGTTTTTGGTTGGAAAGTCTGTGACAGCGTGTTTGTCTATTCCAGAGGATAGACATTAATGTGTGGGCTCCCAGTGCAATGATAGGTTACATAAAAATCTTACAACCTGCAGGAGACATATTTGCACATTTTACATTCCTAAAGAAATAATCCATCTATACCTATATATTCCTTATATTCTAATTTAATATTTTCCATTCATTTTATTTTGTTTCAAGTTATGTACTATGTATTAAATGATGAATGAATTTGTCAGGGAAAAAAAAAACAATTCTTTTTAAAAAGAACTTTAATTAAAAAGAAAAGTTCAGGTCATTTCTGCCCTTTGTTTAAGGAATACGGACACAAAAAATTTCCAGAAATAAAAAATTTCCACTAATAAGATTACTCAGCCAAGCATCAAAAATGTTAATTCAGTATGAATGTGAATGTTATTACATTCACTTAATCCATAAATGTAATGCAATCTTTAGGAAAGCACATTGAGCAAAAATACATGTAAAGGGGACAACGGATACCCATTTTCCACGAGTTGGTGTGATTCTTTATGGTCTTTGTGAAATAGCTGTAACATTCTTTGGTTAAAATTCTTAAGTGGCCATGTAAAACAAAACGCTTTTTACAAGCGACACATTTCACTGCATCTTTGAATGATAATGAGCAATGGCTCACCCCACCCCATGAATATATCCATATATGGCTCATTGGGGGTCTTATTCAAATAACTAGCTATCTATTTAGAAACCGGCTGCAAATTGAAACAGCTCACTGGATCACCATTTCAGACTCAGACAACCAAAAAATGAACTGGTTGCATGGTTTCTTTGAAGCTTTTCTGAGATGGCAGACATGCCAAAAACCAAATGAAAAAAATGTTACATCCGGAAATATATTTAGATTGTGATTGCATATTCCATTAATTTTTTTTTGGTTATCAGAATTATCTCAGTCTGATTTCAACCAACTCTAAATCTAACCGGAAACCTAACTATTTTACAAGATGGTGATTTCATATGAATCCGAAAAATGTGAATCATATGAAAAAATTAGCATGAAGGTCCACCCTGAAACATAACTGTCAGTGGTGTATAAACAGATTGTATGAAAATGTATAAATCGGATTGTACGAATTAGCCACCAATTCATTAATTCACCATGAGATTGCATTGTGTAAACCAAAATTTATAAATCAGTTTGTTGAAGATTTAAAGCAAGTAATCAAGCCAAATCTCAGATCCGTGCATTTCAATGAGTCCTTCATTTGAACCCAATGGAAGATTTTTTTCTGTAATATATTTCTGCTCGTTTCAGTATGACTAAATATGGAAAGACTGACCTTTCACATTTGAAGACAGGCCTGGGTTTTGTGCACCAGACATACTAATGGTCCAGACAAGATGATGTGACATTACAGAATATTTCCATTAATTATTGTAATGTTGCTCTGTTCAGACCTGTTATTTACAGAGGTTGATGAGCTGAACCAATTTCATGTTTCTTTAATATAATATAACTGATGAGTGTGTTTTAGATTCTTTAAAGGGCACAGACAGTTTAAAGGCATTTCGTATTAGCAAACTGCCAAATATTAATCAAATATAAAACCTAAAGGACATCATGCAACTTCTAATATACGTTTAGCCTTAGTCATGGGCTTGCGTTAACCTCCCTGCAAAGATGGAGGACGTTTCTTCGTGGTTTCCTACCAACAAGTTAATGAACATTGGCTCTTTTGAAATTGTGGACATTTCTGGACAAGTACAGTGTTAAAACGAGATTCAACATGAACTTCTGCCATATCCCATATTTCTTTCAGATCCTCCTTGCATTTCCAGCCTGAAACCTGGCAATAAAAATGTTTACTTGCAAGACATTGTCCATTTTAAACAGAGAATGGTGTTAGGATTTTAATAGCAATTAGTGAGTGTTCGGCTGAGGAAATTATGTTAATTAAACAGCACAGCTGTGCGCTACAAGGGACATTTTAACTAACTGATGTTAATATTGTCTGCATACAAAAGCATGTGGAGTGAGGCACACAGTATGTTCACTATAATTTTCTGGTAAAGTGAAGAAGAAATTTATTGCTAAAGCAAACTGAAGAATGTGACCACTTCTTATTGACATCCATCGAGATTCCTTTCCAAACTGTCTATATAGGGAGAATTGTGTACAGACCTGTACCTTACAGATTTTCAGTTATGATGCTGAAAGCAACAATGCTCCCATCCATTGTTCAGCATGTAAACATACGTCTTTATGGACAATTTGTTTTGTTTTGGCAGTTGATTTGCATGTGTTTCTTCTGTTTTTTTTGGATCCTCATCTCTATTTTAAATATTCAAATATCAAATCAAACCAAATGCTGATTTGGTCCTCAAGAAACATGTGGAAAATTGCACCAATGACTGCCAGCAACTCAATTCACCAATCTTGATACTCCATTCCCTCGCCTCATACCACAAGTTCAAGTGGCTTTTATAAATATGTTGTCTTCTAGTTAAGCTGCCAGTAATTAGCAATAATTATATAGACATTCACATTGGTATATGAGGCAGGGTGTGCCCTGCAGGGCAACAATAAGATGATCAACTCCTTCATTACCCATTGGAAACACTTACATCTCTATCCATCATAGGAAAGCTCGGGCTAAGACAGCAGAAAAACTAAATAGCAGGCATGAAACAGACAGCAGATGCTCCATTTATGCTTCTCACTCCTTCTGGGAACAATTGTAAGAACAATCTTTTAGGTTTTAGTTTTATAACCTTAAAATAACATTCCACAAACATTCCAGAAACCAAAAATTGTAAGCTGGATCCGTCCTTCTTCCCTAAAGATAAATCTTAAAAGGCATGAGAAAAAGCTCTTCTGAAGTAAATGCAACTTATATAAAGAATTAAAGTGCTAGTCTGGCTGGCCACCTTCTATGACTCAAAAAAAATGATAGTGTTAGAATGCAGTATACAACAGAACGACAGAAAAGCATGCAGAGGTGACTGATGCAGTAGTCAGGAGACCATTATATGCATCACAGATAAGGTTAATGCTGTGCCAGCATATAGGGAAAGACTAGAGCCATAAATCTCCTCAAAAGGTCAATCATATTCAGCATGCTTTTTATATTTTATTTATAGCTCCTGTTTGATGGCTGGATGTCATGTGGCACTTGCTGAATATTTTTACTTATTTTTTTAATGCTATTGAAGACTGCCAAGAGTCAAAGCTGTTAAATCCGATCCAAGGATCGAATACAAAGCTTTGAAATAAAGATGGCAAACTATTCAATGACTCAGTGTCCTATACCCATTAAATCAACCAAGCGTAACTTACATATCTCTGCTGGGAGATTCATAAGCTATTTTTAACAGGAGCAATTATGTGAATAGCATGCACTCTTGACTCCCCTGTCTGACTGTTCTTAAATTAATTGGTTCACTGTGGATCCTACGTAAACGTCCTGCATATTCAGATGGCAGCTAAGTGTTTATTCACTTTTGGACAGGATGTTAAGAGGAGTTATTGTTGTGCATGGGGGGCTGAGTCATCCACAGGTAAACTGCAGAGGTTACAAGGAAGTTCAGATAGCTAAAAGAAAATACTTCTTGTGAATTAAACGTGTACAAACATCAGGCAAGAATTACCTCTTTCTTCCTAGAAGGTCTTACATTAACATTTACATTTATTCATTTAGCAGACGCTTTTGTCCAAAGCGACTTACAGATGAAGACAGTGAAAGCAATCAAAAACAACAAAAAGAGCAATGATATATAAGTGCTATAACAAGTCTCAGTTAGGTTAACACAGTACACGTAGCATGGGATTTGAAAATAATAAATAATAAAAAGAAAACAGATAGAATAAAAAAATAAAATAATAGAGCAAGCAAGTTAGAGGTCTTTACACATATACACACACACATACATATACAATTGCATAATAAATGAAAAGAAAATAGAATACAAAAATAGATTAGAAAGGTAGTTAGATTTTTTAAAGAATAGAATTAGAATAGTGAGTGTTAAAGTTAGAGGGTCAAATAAAGATGGAAGAGATGTGTTTTAAGCCGATTCTTGAAGATGGCTAAGGACTCAGCTGCTCGGATTGAGTTGGGAAGTTCATTCCACCAGAAGGGAACATTTAATTTAAAAGTCCGTAAAAGTGACTTTGTGCTTCATTGGGATGGCACAATCAAGCGACGTTCACTTGCAGAACGCAAGCTTCTAGAGGGCACATAAGAAAGTTACGAATTTAAGAAAATGGGTGCAGAGCCAGTGGTCGTTTTGTAGGCAAACATCAATGCCTTGAATTTTATGCGAGCAGCTATTGGAAGCCAGTGCAAAATGATAAACAGAGGTGTGACGTGTATTCTTTTTGGCTCATTAAAAATTAATCTTGCTGCCGCGTTCTGAATTAATTGTAAAGGTTTGATAGAATTGGCTGGAAGACCTTGCCAAGAGGGCATTGTAATAGTCCAGCCTGAACAGAACAAGAGCTTGAACAAGGAGTTGTGCAGCATGTTCCGAAAGAATGGGCTTGTTCTCTTTGATGTTGAATAAAGCAAATCTGCAGGATCAGTCAGTTTTAGCAATGTGGTCTGAGAAAGTCAGCTGATCATCAATCATAACTCCAAGGCTTGTAGCTGTTTTTGAAGGAGTTATGGTTGATGTGCCTAACTTGATGGTGAAATTGTGATGGAACGATGGGTTTGCTGGAATCACAAGCAGTTCTGTATTGGCAAGGTTGAGTTGAAGGTGATGGTCCATCATCCAGGAAGAAA